>NC_048219.1:3931661-4079386 GCF_002007445.2 Ailuropoda melanoleuca | reverse complement strand
TGGAGCTTTCACTGTTTTTTTCTGGTTTCTGTGAAGATTTGGAACATATAAACATCAGAAGAACTCACCGTAAAATTTGAGCAGGTCAATGATGGCAGAAATAATTTTAAGGGAAAAAAATGCTCTCATGTAGTTACTCTAAACTTGAAGGAGCATCGTTGGACACATTGCTTAGTTTTCTTACTGCTGTTAAAAAGCAGCAAGTAAATTGTTTCCAAGTAGATTTTGTTTATGCATATGCATAGTGCAAAAGAACTGAGTTTTGATGCTTATCGCACTCAGTCTGTGCATTTGTATCAAAATTTGCCTACCGCTTTATGAAGGAGGCTTGTTCTTCACATGCAGCTTATTTCATGTGAGGCAAGTTGAAAGAAAACACTCCCATTCTAGGTGATTCTATGGTGCCATGAAATTTAAAATATTTTGGAAAAAGAATTAAGAGTCACAGCTCTCAGTTTGATTGATTATCAGTGTAGTTCCTGGCAGTACCTGACTAAAAAAGAAAAGACCCTAACCATTTATAATATCTAGCATTTCTCTGAGAGATAGTTTGGGGGGCAATAAAAGGGACATGTCCTATCTCATTTCAGAATAAAAGCTAGCATCTTTAAAAATTTTAGATTGCTTGCTTGCAGGTATAAGAAAGAAATATTGTGGGGAAACGATTCCTTTTAGAGGATTACTTTTTTTCAATTTTGGTTTTAGTAATATAGGCCTTGCCTGTAAAGAACAAAAGATGGTTTTTAAATACTGTTTGTGGAATGTGTTTAAAGGATTGATTCTAGAACCTTTGTATATTTGATAGCATTTCTAACTTTCATTTCTTTACTGTTTGCAGTTAATGTTCATGTTCTGCTATGCAATCATTTATATGCACGTTTCTTTAATTTTTTAGATTTTCCTGGATGTATAGTTTAAACAACAAAAAGTCTATTTAAAACTGTAGCAGTAGTTTGCAGTTCTAGCAAAGAGGAAAGTTGTGGGGTTAAACTTTGTATTTTCTTTCTTATAGAAGCTTCTAAAAAGGTATTTTTATATGTTCTTTTTAACAAATATTGTGTACATCCTTTAAAACATCAATGTTTGGATCAAAACAAGACCCAGCTTATTTTCTGCTTGCTGTAAATTAAGCAAACATGCTATAATAAAAAAACAATGAAGGAAATAATGATTAACTGGAATTATTATAGTTTTGAATGAGATTCTAAAATAACAATGGAAACAATTCTTTGTAGATTTAGGAGTATTTTTAATCAGTGTTGCACTAGGCACAGCTAACTTTTCTTTGGAAATGATAGAACTTGCCAGAAAGGTACATCTTTTATATACTACTTAAAAATTCCTTATGTAATGTCAAAGCTGTTTCATGATTGCTTATTAAGCCCCTTGGGTTAAATAACGTAGAGATTATTGGTAGTATTAAGTATTAAAATGAAATTTGAGTCAGCTAATTGTAAATTTATATTTTCATTATTGGATGGACCAATAATTCTGTTCTTCCCGTCCTAAACGAGATGCACTGGGCCTTGTATTTATGGCTTGATTTTTAAAATACTTTTGCATTGAATGTCAGTGAGCAGTTTAATATATTAAGTAATAACCACTTTGGGGAACTGGTTTAGGTATTTTATGGTTTGAATTCTAGCTACTTTATAATGACAATAGTTATAGCTGATACTTAGTATTTATGATGTGCCAGACACAGTCCTAAAATTTGATGTGTTTAACTCACTTTTCACAAAACCCTAGGAGAAAGATACTTTGGTTTACCCCATATCACAGATAAGGAAATTGAGACACAAAAGGCTGTAAAAGGCAGATCTAAGATTTGAGCCCAGGCCTGGTCCTTACTGATTTTTGTTTTTAATGGTCTATAATTTGAGGAAAGTAGATTGAGGCGATAGCCCATTGAAACTGTTCTCAGTCTTTGTGTAGAAACAGAAGGCCTGATGATTCCATTTATATTTTTTATTTATGTCACTTAATTTGACTCACCCTATTTCCTTGAGAACTTTGTTACTTCTAAAGTGACATACCTAACAGCTTCAAAAGGACTAAATTATAGTTGAACCTGTGTTAGTTAGGATCCTGCTCATACTTGATGAGGATCCTTACACAGTGCTTTAACTTTGGGCTACATAGTTCACAATTACGGAATATCTACTGTGTGTCTGGCACTGTTGTCAATTATTAGAGTAGAGCATATGAAGACTCAAGTGAGGACTGACACTTCACATCTCTTTTTACTTAAGATCTCTGCATTTTGTTTTGTTTTGTTTTGTTTTGAAGCCAAGTAAGCAAGAAGAAAAATTACAGATAATGCTTCAGTGAGAAAGGAAAGGTGCTACATAGAGTATGAGCTGTTAAGTTTACAACCCAGGGAAAAAACCTGGGAATTATTGTACTATTCTCTTGAAAATTTGGCCCAGTAAGCTGCTACATCCAGTTCAACTAACAAAATCCTGTATACCACAGAGAAGAATAAAGAAAACCAAACTGACAAACATCCTTCTTTTATTTAAGACCAAACTGCAGCTGGAATACCCAGTACAGTTCTGCTTACTACACTTCAAGAAAGATCTGAGAAAGCGGAAAAAGAACCAAAGAAGGGCAGTTCAAGCGACCAAAGGGTGGGTGGAAGGTGCTGCAGTATGAATACTGTACGAATATTTTGACTCTGGTCTGAAAAGATAAAAGAATGTTATCGAAACTACATGGAATAATTGAAGTCCCTTCAAGTTTGAAAGTAAGCATTTTAGGACAAATAAAAGGAAATTCAACTTTGTACTTGTGGAAACTAATCCCTAAATCTGAATAGGTTTATATTGATACATGGGTAACAGGTCCATAATAAATGATTGGAAACTAGGATGTCTGAATATCAAGGAAGACAGCCATAGTCTCTTACAGTGCCTCTATTGGTCTGTCTCAAACTGAATCGGGTGAGAAAAGGTATGGTCCAATATAAACTTTTTCTTGGTTATCTCTTAAAGTCAGTTCCATATTTCCTATTGGCAAATCTTGCCTTTGTTTATTCCAGTGCCAGTGTTTTTCTGCTTAAATGATTTGCTTTGTTGGCATCTAAGTTTATTTACTTGTATGCCATGTACAGTTTACATCTTCCTTACACTCTTCCCCAGGTAAATTCCAATTATAATACTTGACATCTAGCTAAGAGGGTCCATCTCTTCTCACCTCTGTCCTAAGTCAGTATATTCAGCAAACATTTATTTACTGCCCTTCCTGTGGGCAAAAATTGTACTGGGTAATTGGGGAGAAAATTCACTTATTTAATAAATGTCTACTGAGCACAATCTAGTGAATCATTACAGTATGGCCTCATTGTTTTGAGGTGTATTCATAACTATTTTACACCATTCATATCTTAATGTAATTATAAAACCCAGAATACTATCAAAGATAATTTTGTGGTTATCTGCCATTTAAAAGTATCCAGTATTTGTTTGCATCCCATTAATACAAATAATGAAGAAATGATGTTTTAATCTGTAATAAACTGATTTATTGTGCAGTGACTGTAATATACTAGAGTTATATTAAATTGTTAACTCTGCCTCCTCAAACACATCTTAGGAAATAATCCCCAAAATAAGTATTTAACTTTGCATTAGATATAAAGGAGACTCTGGGTGCTATAATTAGATTATTTTGAGGCAGACAGAGAGCTGTTATCCCAACTGATTTAGTATGTTCTGTAATTGAGAAAATGTTCACCAGATTATACTTTTTAGTGATTTACATGTACATTTTATAGGGGACATGTTCTGTGTATAGTGAATAAATAACTTTTATAGTATCACAAAAATGTTTTTGGATTCCTTAGTTCCTTATTAGGATATGAAGTTTGTTTATCTATACATTGACTCTCCATCACTCACATTTACTTCTGCCACATACTTTAAGCTTTTCGTGTACAGTTATTCATCTAGAAATATGGAAGTGTTAGCCTTTAATTTATAAAAATTTTTGAAAATATTGCAGAACACACATAACTGGGGGAGGTACGAAATGGAGGTATTTTTACCCCCATTTGATTAAAAAAATTTTTTTCAAACTTGCCTAAGATCACACAGCAAGTAAGTGGCAGATCCCAGGTTAGAGTTCATGGTTTTTTTCATTTGGTTCCTCTTCACTGTTTTGTGCCTTTTTTTCTTTTAATCAAATGGGAAATTTTTTATAACATAAAAGTAATATAATGGAATATAAAGTTCACATAGAAGGAAGATTAATAGATTTAATATCAAAAAGTATTTTGTTTGTATTCTTTGTGGATGAGAGAGAGGTTAAATATAACACAAGATCTCACAGCTATTGTGACTCAGGCTCTCTATCCTGGCTTTCCAAATTTCAACCTCCTTGTGTTGCTTTTTGACCATATTCTTGTTTACAAAATGCTGAGATACTTTGGAAAAGGGAGCCTGTGACTTAAAACAGCACAGCTTGATAGCTGAGGAATAAACTTAATGGCATTTCTACCAGGAGGTCAGAGCTTTTTAGGAGTAAATTGTTCTCATTGATAAATGAAGTAAGCAGCCTATTTTCATTCAACTATTAACATCTATAAGATGTCGATAGTTGTTATAGAAAAGTTTCCTTCTCTTGGGTTTTTTTCCTCTGCCCCCCCCCCCAACAGTGTTGGTTACATTGATTGCATTGTGTTTCTGTGTATTCCTAACAGTTGTTTCACCCTACTGAAGTCGGGACTCTTTATTTGGAATAAAAAGCAAGGCGTGTAAATTCCTTTTGTTGATAACTGACAGAGTAGTTTGTAAAGAAGAAAAGGCCTTTGTGTCTAGTTTTTTGTAGATCCCATCTCTTTGAATGCTAGAGTGAAATAAACTGGTCTAGGAGCCAAAAAATTGGGGGAGGGGGGTTGTTTTGTTTTCCTTAGGTTTAGCTCTGCCTTCCACGTTTGTGATTGGGTAGGCTTTCGTCATTTGCGTAAGAGGCTTTGGAGATGTACTCTCCCTCCTGTTTTACAGAGTAATTGCCAATGAGAATGCAATTAAACTAGAAAACTTACCCAAAACCCTTCAGTTTTTTTCCCACCTTGTGCTTGCTTCTGGGAAGAATAGAACTTAACCAGAAATTAAATGTAAGGATAGGTCATGGACCCACATTCGTGTATACACTGCCATCAAAAAGATAATGGCAAATTTTTTAAAAAATTAAAATTCTAACACTGACTGAAGGCTCACACTATGGCTGACTTCAGCCTTAGAGGATAGGTTGGTTCTCTTTAGTAACTTTTTGGTTCTCACAAGTACAATAGTTTGGGAAATTCCTGTAGGCTAACCAAAACTATTAGTACCTCTCTGAGGAATGAGATGTTGTTCTGGTTGTTAATTTTTAAGTTATCCCTACCTATTGAAAACTTTATGGTTAAAAGCCTTTTGTACTCCCATCTTCAAGTCTGAACACTTTGACCACTTGAGGCAATCCCAAACCAGAAACCTAATACATACTGTGTAAATCCAACTAGGGGCGCCTGGGTGGCAGAGCGGTTAAGCGTCTGTCTTCGGCTCAGGGCGTGATCCCGATGTTGTGGGATCGAGCCCCACATCAGGCTCCTCCGCTGTGAGCCTGCTTCTTCCTCTCCCACTCCCCCTGCTTGTGTTCCCTCTCTCACTGGCTGTCTCTATCTCTGTCGAATAAATAAAATCTTTAAAAAAAAAAAATCCAAAACTAACACCTGGGCTGCGAATTGTAAATCCAGTGAAATTCCAGTGCAGTTACAGAAAAGACAGTCCTTGGCATTGTTATAGACCTTAGACTGGGAATAGAACAGGAGAAAATGAAGACTCAGGTTTTTTCTCCAGTTATTTCCTATGGTTCACATAGTCAAGTAACAGCCTCACCCAGGGGTTCACCACCTGTTGAACTAGTTGAAGCTAACCCTCTCACTTGGAACCTCTTAGCAAGTGTGGTTGTGATGCTCCCCCAAGCCCCCTGCTGGAAATCATGCTTTTATATATAACATACAAACACAAGGGTTCTTGTCAATTTGAGGAATTCTTTTGTTTTCTATAAACCTCAAATCACCTTAGAATGTAGAGAAAGGGGAGAGAGGCAGGTAATTAAACCTGCTTTATTTGACTTGATAGTGAATCAGAAGCTTAGTTTTCCAAAGTATTCTGTGGCCTTTTCCTGATAAACCTGCTGCACGTGGGGGGATCGTAATACGTGTTCATCAGTCAGCACACTGGTTGCCTCTTAAAAACCAACAGTCCTTCCATTTATCAGTTGGGTTAATTATGTGCATTCTAAGAATAAATAATAAAGATAATCATAACAATTTTTTATAAAAATACAAATAAGCCACTGGGGGGAGGAAGAAGCAATTTTATTTTTTAATTTCATGCTTGAAATTCACATATGTACATTAAGTACTATGTAAACTTGAATTTGGAATAGCATTATTTGACTTGAGCAATATTACCTCATCTACATTTACTTGGGAGAAATACAACTTGGCCATTCTGCTTTAAAATGCCAAAAAGCTGCCAAATTAGAATAGGGCACTTAAAATCAAATTTTAAATTGACTCTCCCACACACATTTGTAATTTACTGTTGGGTTAGCTGTTGTATTTAGGTAAAACATGTTATCAAGGTACTATGCGAGAAATTACATTTTTTGCATAAATGGTCCCCTGGGTTGCACAGGACTAGTAACAAAAAATATATATACTGACATACACTAAACTATATTCGTTATAGATTACAAAAGTTATTGAAAGCCAAAATGAATCTTAAGGTTGGAGGGACCTTTTAATAGTTAATCTTTGGGCTTAAGGAAGAAAAAACAGTCCCATACTGCATTTCACATCTCTTAAAAATAGGAAGTGTTTTAGCAGCTTAAAACCTTTACAGTTATATAAAACTTATTACACTAGGGTTTACTTTGAAATATAGTTTACAACCAGATCAATTATACATATACTGGCACTTTAGCACAAGGGCAAACTTTAAAAACAATTATTTTGGACCTTTAAAATCAGGCCATAGTATAAAAAGAGTCCATGGTCTTACATTCAGCAAATTCATACTAAAATATTCTATTTTTGTATGATAAATGGCAACAAAGCTTTACATATGCTACAAGTTTATTACATATATTTACATGGCTCTTCCTTAGGTACTTAAAACTTTCACATTATACAGCTCCCCCCATTTTTTAAGCTTTATGGGGAATGATTCGAGACCAGATCACTGTCAGAATAGCTTATGCAGTGCTATAATACAAAAATGTATTTTGAAAGCTACTCAGTGACCACCAAATACTATTTCTGTAAAAAAATGGTTTTGGTGCATTAGTTGGCAGACACCCACTGCATGAAAGGAACAGCCATTGGGGTACATGGTCTCATTCTAAATTAGATAGCCTCTAGTGCCCTTTCCACGTTCACCAGCATACAGTTTACTAAAATGCAACTATTCTCTAAGAAAAATTCACATTTTCTTTTTGGCAGTGCATCAGGTTGTTGGCATATTACTGGTTTGGGTGTTTCTAGGACTTGAAACTGTCAAATATTAACTACTTTTCAGTCCCTCTATGTCTTTTAACTGGATGCTTATAATCAGATGGACTAGCTTTCAAAAAGTAAATCTGATCTATGAATGATAGTCTTAAATTAGTATTTTTGCCCAACAAACAATAGGCAAAGCTGATTACCATTCCCCAAATCTAAATCTGACAGGTTTCATTTAAGAGTTACTCTGTTGAGAACACACTATCAAGTACAATTATCAATAATTAATTTTAAGTTGCACTGATACTACCATCACAGTGCACACAACATGTAAAACAGGTAAGATGAAGTCTAATTATATTTTCTACATTAATTAGCAGTTTTACAAATAGATTAATTCCCTAGTGAATTTGGTCTGAAACAATTGACAGCTACCCTTAAATATAACTAAATTTATTAAACATTAGTATTTTATCTTACTTTATACCTGTACTTTAAGTAAGGTTTTAAGCTGAAATGTCATTATTTCCTTATCAGAAGGATTAAAGGAAACTGGAACCCAGTGGCTTGGTGGTTTAGGAAGAACACTTGGTGATGGTGGCTCACTAAACTTGGCTCCAGCGTAGTTCTGATTAGTCTGAGACTTAAAAAGTAAGCTAGGACTTGATAAGCTAGAGTTCCAGTTTTGATTATTTGGAAAATTTTTGTTCTTCCCCCCACTTTGCATGGCCTGCCGTGCAGCTGCTGATGACGTGTAAGTATGTCCTCTTTCTTTTTTCTTATGAACAATCTTCATTTGGGAATTCTGATCCTTGGTCTTCTGTCTATTAAGCTGTTGCTGGTTCTTACTAACGTTTCTTGACTGAGGGGCTGGAATGTTATACCTCTCTCCGCCACCCATCTTCAGCTTCTTTGTCACCTACAAGTAAATGGAAATAAAATATTGAGCAAAATCCCAGTAAGAAAAGCTCAAAACTTTAAGAAGGTTCTGTAGCCCCAACCTGTAACTCCAGAAATCATTTTGAAAAGACTCAAAACTGCTTATTCAACTGCTTTAACTTCACTGTACACTCACACTTCATTATATGCACAGCCTTTATGACCTTCTTTAAAAAGTTTATCCACAAATTTGAATAATCACTTTAAAAATAAAGACACTTGGTTTAGGATGTTTGCCCCGTAACACGAATTTCATACCTTTCAGTCTGCTTTTCGGATTGCAGGATTTCCACTACCTGTCCCCTTCCTTGCTGCCAAGCCCAGGATAATAGATGTTGCTTTCTGCCGGATCCTTTCCTTTGTCTCAATACAGAAGTTTTCATGGGCCGATCTGCTGAGTTCAGCCTAGGAGCTGAGGCCAACATCTGAGTCTCCTCAGCACACAAGTTTGAGAGAAGTCCTAGCTAGAAAAGTAAAGATTACTTAATTACTTCAATTCAAAAAACACGGGGAAAAGGGAGTTTATATTTACTACAGAACTACAGATAAGAATGACTGCTTCCTGAACTAAGAAAGTAATCTTGTAACTGTCATCATTTAAGAACTACTCAGCCTTGCGATCCAGGAACTGGGGAATTCGGGGACGGGGGTTTGCAAGTGCCACAACGAGTTATGTTATTTTCCCGAGGGAAGTTTTCAGACTCACACGGATTTTGTCACCAAAATGTTCAAACCAGGGAACCATTAGCTTTTACAGCCATGCCGAGAAGCTGGCTTAAAATTAGTTTCCTAAAGAAACCACATTTTTAAAATCTTCCAATTTTGCGACACATCACGTATCGTTTTTCAAAAAGCCTCCTCTCCCAACACGTCTACGTCATGAAAAGTGTCTTTTAGTTACGAACTCTCGACTCCTCCCCATCTTGAAGTTTTCACAGGCCATAACCTAAGCCGATTTTCCATCTAAAATATACCAGAAAATGCCTCCTTAGAGGGAGCATTAAACATTCCAGGCTTCATTTACTATCCCAAGAAACCAGTTTACCAAACAAACAAGCCCTCTGCTTTTCGGAAGGGTAAGGGCCTTACAGACTTATTTTAACAGCCCTTGAGTCATCCACCGCGCGAGCCCAGAAAGTTCGGGTCTTCCGACGGGGCCTGCTTCCGAGCGGCTCACCGTTCTCGAGCCCGGCCCGGGGCCCGGTGTTCCCTGGCCGCCCGCGCCCGACCCGGTTTCCGGATCTCGCCTCCTTCCCCCAACAATGGGGAGTGCGGCCGCCAACATGGCCGCGCCCACGGCGCCGCCGCCACTCACCGACTTCAAGCTCGGACGGCGGCGGCGGCGGCTCCTGTTCGGCGTCGAAGCCCCCCTCCCCTTCCAGGGAGAGACGAGGCACGGAACGAACAAAGCCCACGGGCACCGATGAGCGAGCTGCTGACCACCGCAGCGTCCCGACTCGACCTCCTCCTTCCGCCTCTACCAACAAAATGGAGGTGGCGACGAGCGCCGAAGCGGGGCCGGGAGGCACGGCGGCCAATCAACACACGCCGACGCGCCGCCCGGCCAATGATACGCGCGCCACCGCCTGTTGCTGGGGCCGGACGGGGCGAGGAAGGCGAGCTTGTGGCCCAGGGTTTGAAATGCTCCCCGAGAGGAGCATGTCGGGAACAACTGCTGAGGCCCCAGAGGCAGCCCGCCGGTCCGGGGACGCGCCCGCCCCACTGTCCCCGACCCCGCGGGATACGGCGGCGCCCACGACCCCTGGGGCCCGTCTTGCCGGCGCGCGCTCGGCGCCCGGGAAGGGGCGACAGCCGCCTTCCGGGCCCCAGCTTCAGCCTGGGCGCCCGGCGCGCGGGCCCTGAGACCCTGACTGGTCCCCAGCCCCCTGGGGGCATTACCGGAGCGGCCTGGGTTCCCGAGGTGGGTTCGCTGGGCCGCGTGACCAGTTTTTACAGCGGGAAGATCCTCAACAAAGTTTCCTCTCGAGGCCTGATTCCTGCGCACTTTGCGCCTGACGCCCCTCCCATTCTCCTTGGTCACAAGAACTTTGCAGCCCCCAAAGCTTGCGGTTCCCCTGCGGTTTCCGCTTGTGTCCCCCACCCCAGCCTCGAAACTTTCCGAAGTGGGCTCCCCTGTGAAGGCGTTTCCCACACATGCGCGGATCAAGTCAGTCAGTTCCCCCTTTGTGTTCCCACTGGTCCTTAACTTCAGTTTAGAGCCCTTCATCGTCCAGCCTGGTAACTGCTGGAGTCCGTACCTGTCACACACCCCCCACTTCCCCACCACCACACCCTCGAGGGGCGAGGCCGGGTTTTATTTTCTGAACACAGTATCTCGTACATTGTAAGTGCGCAAGAAAGTTTGTTGAGAGAACTGGGCTCCCTTACTCCCTCCCCTTTCTGCCCAGTTTTAAGTGGAAAGGGGGAGTAAAGCTGTAGTTTCGTTGGTTATGCCAGCGAGGTGCAGGGAAGAGGGAAAGGGCAACTTCTTCAGGGTGAATGGGTAAGCGGCCCAAAATGAGTGTTTTAAAAGAGAACGCCAAATTCTATTAACATTTGAACATGTTCGTGGCAGGATTCATATATACTTTGTATAGGTCCCACATAATTCGTTTTTTAATCTTCAGTTTTTTGCTACCATCACCCCCCCCCATGTCTTTCTAGCCATGGACCTTATGTTTTTTTAAGAAAACTTCCTTAAACTACTGCATTTTAAAAGAGAAGTTTGTTAATCAAATTAATTTGGTAAAATATATAGAAGAGATATTTTTGAGCATGGGGCTTTCTGGTGCTAATCATATTATAGTCAAATAAGATGTGTATAATAAGCACCTGCTAGCTTACTGAAAGTGTAATCTGTTTCCTAAAAACTCAAGAAGCTGGCTTAGACATCTGGCCAGATAATAACCAGGCTGTATTTAATGAGTTCAAGACTTTAACTTCAGAAAAGACCCTTACTATGAATTTTTTTAATATAATGGTTTGTAAAGTGAACAGGCTGGTTTCAGTCTCAGCATTTTCCTTTTCTAATTCTTTTTTTAATAGCAAAGATTTATGAAATGCTAAGTGCTTATCACTGCATGTTACATATTCTGTCTCACTGAATACTTACATGAAAGTGTATTTTATATCTCTAAATGTGTTCTTTTTAATTTTGATTCAATTAGCCAACATATAGTACGTCATTAGTTTCAGATGTAGAGTTCAGTTATTCATCAGCTGTATATAACATCCAGTGCTCATCACATCACGTGTCCTCCTTCATGCCCATCACCCAGTTACCCCATCCCCCACCCACTGCCCCTCGAGCAACCCTCAGCTTGTTTCCCATAGTTAAGAGTGTCTCATGGTTTGTCTCCCTCTCTGATTGCTTCCCATTCAGTTCTCCCTCCCTTCGCCAGTGATCCTCTGTGCTGTTTCTTATATTCCACATATGAGTGAAGCCATATGAAATTGTCTCTGATTGACTTATTTTGCTCAGCATAATAGCCTCCAGTTCCATCCACATCGATGTAAATGGTAAGATTTCATCCTTTTTGATGGCTGAGTAATATTTCAGTGTGTGTGTGTGTGTGTGTCTACACACATATACCACATCTTCTTATACATTCATCTGTCAGTGGCTATCTGGGCTTTTTCCATAGTTTGGCTATTGTGGACATTGCTGCTATAAACATTGGGGTGCAGGTGCCCCTTCGGATCACTACATTTGTATCTTTGGGGTAAATACCTAGCAGTGCAATTGCTGGGTCATGGGGTACCTCTATTTTTAACTTCTTTGGGAACCTCCATACTGTTTTCCAGAGTGGCTGTACTGCTTGCATTCTCACCAGCAGTGTAAGAGGGTTCCCCTTTCTCCACATCCTTGTCAACATTTTTTGTTTCCTGGCTTGTTTGTTTTAGCCATTCTGACCGGTGTGAGGTGGTATCTCATTGTGGTTTTGATTTGTATTTCCCTGGTGCTGAGTGATGAGCATTCTTTCATGTGTCTGTTGGCCATTTGTATGTCTTCTTTGAAGAAATGTCTGTCTGGATTTTCTGCCTATTTCTTGACTGGATTATTTGGGTTTTTTTGGGTGTTGAGTTTGATAAGTTCTTTATAGATCTTGGACACTAGCCCTTTATCTGGTATGTCATTTGCAAATATCTCCTCCCATTCAGTAGGTCTAATTCTTTTTTATTCATATCATCCAAATGTCTTTCAAATTCATCCCCAGAACTCCCACCCCATCCTCCTTTCTCTCTACTCTCCACCAATTTGATTGTGTTACTATCTATTTATTTATATTTGGGGGAGGTGGAGGGCAGAGGGAGAAGAAGAAAGAGAATCTTAAGCAGCCTCCACACCCAGTGTGAGCCCCATGCAGGACTCAATCTCACAACCCTGAGATCATGATCTGAGCCAAAATCGGGAGGCTGACACTGAACCGACTGAGCCACCCAGGCACCCCTGACTGTGCTGCTTTAAAAACAGAACAAAACCAAAAAAAAAACACTTCATTGGCTCCAAATTGTATTACAGAATTCAGTTGGCCTTTTCTCCGATCCTTACCTGTGTAAACACATAGGTAGTATACTGAACACTTATAAACACACACAATGTATTGGATACTTTCTCTGCCTTCCCCTTCCCTGTGCTACATTGTTTTTTGCTCCTCTGCACAAATTATGGGGTAGGTGCTATTTTGATCTCTACTGTACAGACGAAAAATACGAGGCCCATAAAATTTAAAGCCGAGAGCCACATGCTAAGACTCCAGAGCCCAGGCTCTGTGTCCCCTGCAGCATTCATATCTGAGTCATCTCTGTCTTCCCCAGTGCCTGAAAGGCACTGTGCCCAGAGAAGACACTGAGTGGCTGTTGCCGGGACTGCCGGGGCTGCTAAGGCAGGAAGCCTCCATTTCTGCCCGGTCAGAGGCAGGCTGCTCTCAGGAGAGCACAGTTAAAGCCTTTAACCATGCCCCAGACTCCCAGCAGCCTCTCCGTATAGCTCCAGCCTCATCTTTCATTAATATTTACCGAGTGCTGGTAACAGCTCTGAACTGGAGAGTGGGAGCCAAAAACATACCCTGTTCAGGACGTCTCATGCCGCCTCTGCCTATCCCTTGCTAGTCTTTAAAGTTGGTGCCACCAACACAATCCAATCAGTGGTTGTCAGTTCAAATGGGAAAATGGTGCTAGAAAGAAACAGCTCTCAGGATGTAAATCAGCCACCAGTGCTGGGAGCCAAATGCATAATAAATATGTGGGTGTTTAATACAAAACATTTATTTAACCAAGATTTATCTGGTACCTTCTTCGAGGCAGGCGCTCTGCCAAGCCCTGGGGATACAACAGTGAACGAGGCTCCATCCCAGCTGTAAAAGACTTAAAGGCTCTTCCCTTGACAGTTTATCAGAGAAGAAAGCTGGGTGTCTGGGGAGATTCATTTCCTCAGTTCTTCCCCCTGAGAGTCAAGGACAGACAATGCCAACTGTAAACACAAAAACGAACCTGCTAGCATTTCTACAGAGTGTGGGTTACATTGAACCCGGGCTCCCTGGCATGGAGGGGAAAAGGAAAGGGATTTGCACACTCGCTGAAATCCTTTCCCAGGAGGATGCATTTTTAATTACATACCAGTGGGAGCCTAAATCAACAGAATCTGTTACGTAAAGTTTACCTACCTAATCTGTAAGTACAAGTGGGGCAAAAAGGTGAATCAGAAAGTCTGGCTTTGCAGGATTGGCAAATTGCAGGCTGATACTCGTTGTATTTTAAACCCCAGGAGTGGCAAGGCGGTGAGACAATCACGCAGGCTTGCCACACATTTCAAACACGTCTCTAGTCGGACCCACTGGCTTTCAGGCTGTATCATGTACCTCCCAGTTTGTCTAACTCAAAACAAGCTGGTTTGATTATTTATGTTCCTCGGGCTCATATGTGAATTCCGAGTACAACTTTGCTTGCAGGCCCATCAGTTGATGGCTAATTTCAGTTAGGAGAAGCAAGTTCTTGGAACTTGCCGAGGAAGCAAAGTAGAACGCCTGTCTGATGTTTTGATGTGCCCTAGGGCTTGAATCTTGTTGCCAGACTGGTATCAAAACACACACCCCTCCACACCCCGTGAATGTGTTTCCTGGGGAAGCATCTGCTGGCCTTCCCAGTTGCTCACACATTCCCGAGCCGTTGCAAATCAGTTCTCAGCCATTACAGCCAATTCAGGATAATCACTAAATGGGGTACAGGAAGTCGATGCTAAATTCCCACACTTCCGTGACTCTGACCTAGGGCTTCTCAACCTTCGGGACCTTGAAAGGATTCTGATGCATGGACTCCCACCCTGGAATCAGAATCTTTGAGGATGGCTGCTTGGGTGCCCCAATGCCGGCTAAAGGGTGGATTCTGCCACCTCGGCATAAGGATTATTTTGAACTAAAGGCACTTGAAAAACAGCAGGTGCAGAAGGTCACTCTGACCTCTCCTCCCTTTTTCTTCCTGAAAACAAAAAAGAACATTCCCATGTGAAAGATGTCCTCCTACACCAGGAGAAGAGAAACATTATCACCAGAGAAGGGGGCGGAGGCCGAGAGAATTCTGTACAAACAGACCTGGTCAAAATAACTCTTACTTCCTTTAGACTCCCCATATATTTCAGTTACTTTTCCACAATTGTATCTCTTGTTCAACCTCTTATAACAGCATTTAGGCTTTGCCACGTCTTTGGGTCTTCATGTCCTTATCACTTAAAATTTATATGAAATAAATACATGTGCTTTTCTCCTGTTAATGTCTTCTGTCAGTTTAATTCTCAGGCCAGAGACCCTAAGAAGGTAGAAATAAGGTTTTGCTTCACTCACGCAGCTGACTTCAAAGTCTTACTCTGGTTTCAAACTATTGCTCTAAGTTCTTCTAAGAGGAGTCCCCTGATGTGGGAATGTGTGTATGAAGGGGACCCCCTTTGTCCTCTGTAATCCTCAAGGTGGTGATTATACCAAACAACCACCAAAAAGAAAAAAGAAAAAAAAAAAAAGAGCACCCAAGGTTATTTTAGGTCAGCTTTTTAAAGTGTTCATCAGGCAGGTGGACTGCTGGGGTCTGCCCTCAATTTCCTTGCTAGTCTGATCCAAGCTCTCCATTTCTTGGCCCGCTCCAAGGTCTGAGCTCTCAGTACTTCAGGCCAGATGCTGTGTGAACGGAAAGATGGGCAGCCACCTTGAGAATAACAACCCAGAAAGCCTCAGGCTGGCAGCTGGACTGAGAAGGAAAGGAAATCTGGAACACCCAATACTCACTGAAAAGAAGAGTGGACCATGGGAGCCATCTACTCCTAGTTAAGACCATGACTAGCGCTGTCTTCCGACTATTCACACCCATGGCACAAAGAAGAGACACACTATCTTTAGGTATCATGGAAGGCTCTAAAGAGAATCCAATGAGGGGCGCCTGGGTGGCTCAGTCGTTAAGCATCTGCCTTCGGCTCGGGGCGTGATCCCAGCATTCTGGGATGGAGCCCCACATCAGGCTCCTCCGCTGGAAGCCTGCTTCTTCCTCTCCCACTCCCCCTGCTTGTGTTCCCTCTCTCGCTGGCTGTCTCTATCTCTGTCGAATAAATAAATAAAATCTTTAAAAAAGAAAAGAGAATCCGGTGAGATACGAAGCCACTCAAGCTCCCACCATGTTTTCTCAGCTTGACAATCACTGAATTCCTGTAGATATTTTTCTCTTAAGCTGCCTTCTATTGTAGCACCTCGCATTGCTAACATATTCCACATCTACAATAGCAGAGTTTTTTCCCATCCATTACCTCACTCAATCTTGGCATTAGTGCTACAGGATAGGCATTATTACCCTTCTATAGGGGAAGAAACTGAAGCTCAGAGAGACTTGCTTGGGGTCTGCAACAAAGATCTTCTTTTTTTTTTTTTTTAAGATTTTACTTATTTATTAACAGAGAGAGAGACAGCCAGAGAGAGAGAGAACACAGGCAGGGGGAGTGGGAGAGAAAGAAGCAGGCTCCCAGCAGAGGAGCCTGATGTGGGGCTCGATCCCAGAACGCTGGGATCACGCCCTGAGCAGGAGGCAGACGCTTAACGACTGAGCCACCCAGGCACCCCTGCAACAAAGATCTATCTGAAACTTGTTACGTACGTGACATGTATTAACTGTAGAAAAGGCAGGTCAACAACAACCCCAACAACAAAAAAATCACTCCGCGTCTTACCTCCCAGAGATAACCATTATTAAGGTTTTAAGGGAATGTCCTTCCAGTCTTTTTTCCATACTGAGAGGCAGTGTGCAGTGGGAAGAGCACAGACCCCAGAGCCTGCCCACAGTCTCAGCTCCACAGCTTGCTAGCATATGATATCAGCAGGCTTTCCAACCTCTCTGCGCGTTAGTTTCTTCATCTGTAAAATGGGGATAATAACGGCACCTAACAGCGTAAGAATTAAACAAATCGATGTCTTTGAAGTACTTAGAACAAGGAGTTAGAAAGCCCTCTGTTACTGAGCTTTTGGGTTATTGCTTTTATATATATATATATATATATATATATATATATATATATATATATATATGTATATTTATGGTAATAAGTGGTACATATTCTTTTATTACCTGACTCTTATTGTTCATGTTTTAAACTCAATATGTTGTGAGCATGTTTCTTAAATAAATTTCCCTTACATAAATTCCTAGAGGTAAAACTACTACTGTAAATATGTAGGTAAGACTTTTGACTTACACCCGTACCATCAGGGCATAAAAGTCATGTCTCAGGCTTCTGGCTGTAAAGATACTAGTCTCCCTCCTGGTTCTTTACAGCTGCTTCTCGGACATTGGATCTGTCCGAGGAATGGGTGAATTAACATAGAAAAGAATTAGTCAAAAAGTCAATTTGAAAAGTTTTGTTTTATGGTCCACAAGTTAGGTATTGCCCCCAGTCTTAAGAAATATGCCTGTGGGGCAGCTCTTTCTTCAGGGAAGCTTGAGGCCAGTACGACCTGCTTGTTCCTCATGGCTGACAACCTCCGTAGCTGTCCACTTGACAAACGGCTGGACTTTTCCACGGACTCCAGCAGGCCAATGTTTGCCCTCTGGCTGACCACTCGGGTTTAGGAAGTCTGTGGGTTAAGCTTCGGTGGCACAAAAGACTGGGTTTTGCCACGACAGGAAAAAATGCACAGATTGACATAGTTTTAATAGATGATTAAAAGTGCTTGGTCTAGTTGACTCCACGGAGTAACTCCCACTCGTGAGAACAGCAGACACCAGGAGTGTCTCCGTTAAACCCATGGCTTCTAAGGGACGGGGAGAAGCAGCCTGCCCAAGGACAGTCTGATCTCTTGACTCCAGTTCACCGTGGCTGAATTTTTACGTCATCTCCTTGCCTTTAACTGATATATCTTTATTTTATATTATTATAACTGTTCCCTTGTAGGATTCAAAGGTGTGATCTTTGGCATATGCTAAATGCACCCCTCCTGAGATAATAGTATGAAGTATTGAGTGCTTTGCTATGAGCAAGACACTGTGCTAAGCAATTTACATGCATTATCTTATTAAATTCTCACCATAACCCTACCGAGGTCAGTAGTAGCTCTCTCCCCATTTAACAGATGAGAAAACCGAGGCTCAGAGAAATAGGTTAAATGATTTGCCCAAAGCCACACACAGAGAACTCAAACCGGGGTGAGTGTGATACCGAAAGTTCTGCTCGTGGCCCCTGTACCGCACTGCCATAGTCTCCAGGGCCCATATTCCCAGGAAGGGCTCAAGATACAGCTTGCTGTGGGATGGGAGCCTTTCTGAGTCCAGGCTATCATCAGCCCAATAAACTTTCACATATATTCTTAATGCCTTTTAGGAAAAAAAAAAAAAAGCAAAGAAAAACCAGAGCATTTCTATTTCTCCATATATGGGGTTATTTTCAAAGGCTTCCTGCCCACGAAGGTGCATCCTGCCCACGAGGGTACATGCCGCCACAAAAGGATACCTCGAAGAGGCGGAAGCTGAAGGAGCTCCGGCAGCAGTGAGCCTAAGGGGAACGGCGCCCATCGCCAAGAAAGCGCAACCAGGCGAACACATGAGGAGGAGCTGCTGAAGAGCCCCCAGCAGTGCCCACGGCAGACAGAGGCAGCTTAGGTATCCAGCAAGCCAGGAAACACGAAGCCGTCCGACAAGATTTTTGGTCCAGGTGGAACTTTCTTGCCTGACTGGCAATCCCAGAGATGTCAGAAACTCTAGTATAGTCAAAAACTATAGTCTGCGGAAGGCAGAATAAGGGAGAGCAGAGCATTCAACTGTCAGTCAAGTTTAGAGTTCTGATTCTTACCTGGGCTGACCAATTTTAATCACTGAATCAAAATTGAGTTTAAAATTTAAAGTGGCGTGGGGCGCCTGGGTGGCTTAGTCAAGCGTTTGCCTTCGGCTCAGCTCGCGATCCCAGGGTCCTGGGATCGAGCCCCGCATGGGCTCCCTGCTCAGTGGGGAGTCTGCTTCTCCTTCTCCCTCTGCCCCTCCTCCTCCATTCATGCTCTGTCTCTCGCTTTCTCGCTCTCAAATAAATGAATAAAATCTTTTTTTTTTAATATTTTATTTATTTATTCGACAGAGATAGAGACAGCCAGCGAGAGAGGGAACACAAGCAGGGGGAGTGGGAGAGGAAGAAGCAGGCTTCCAGCAGAGGAGCCTGACGCGGGGCTCGATCCCATAACGCCGGGATCACGCCCTGAGCCAAAGGCAGACGCTTAACCACTGTGCCACCCAGGCGCCCCTAAAAAGTAATAAAATAAAAAATAAAATTTAAAGTGACATATCCAAAATCTATAAAGACTTATCAAACTCAACACCCCAAAAAACAAATAATCCGGTCAAGAAATAAGCAGAAGACGTGAACAGACATCTCTTCAAAGAAGACATACAAATGGCCAACAGACACATGAAAGATTCAGGTATACATACATCCAACTGAGTCTTCAAATGGCAGTCACCCACTAAAAATGGCTCTCCCATTCACAGAGGAAAAGTACAATATATACATTTTTTTCAAGGTCTTATACCACTATATACCATTACTGTGTTTTGGCAATTTTAGGCAAAACACATAATTAATATAGCTTATATACTATGGCAAGTTTAAATTCAGTGTTAACCCCATGTAGGCCCCCCTGCAAAAGGCCTGGAGATGGTTCACACGTACCTTCTGGTTCAGGGTCTTCACCCTCTCACTACAACACTAACTGTACACATGGCCATGACAGATAAACAACACACTCTTAAACAGCCAATGAGTCAAAGAATATATCACAAGAGAAATGTAAAAATACTGAAAGTCGAATGAATATGAAAGTACAACCTACCAAAACTTTGGGACTCAGTGAAAGCAGTGCTAAGGGGGAAATGTTTAGATACAAGCATGTTAAAAAACAAGACAGATCTCAAACCAACCATCTAACTTTGCAACTTAAGGAAATAAAGAAGAACAAACTAAACCCACACCTAGCAGAAGAAAGGAAATAATAGAGATTAGAGCAGAGATAGCTGAAATAGAGAATTTTAAAAAGAGAGAGAGAGAGAAAATCAATGAAACCAAAAGTTGTTTCTTTGGGGAAAAATCAATAAAATCGACAAAACTTTAACTAGATTGACTAAAAAAAATACTAAAATTACTAAAATCAGTAATGAAAGTGGGGACCTCACTACCAATTTTACAAAAATAAAAAGATTATGAGAGAACTATGAACACTTGTACTCCAAGAAATTGTATTACTTTGATGAAATGGAAACATTCCTAGAAACAAAAAACCTACCAGGACTAAATCATGAAGAAATAGAAAATCTGATTAAACCTATAACAAGTAAGGAGATTTAATCAGGAGATTGACTCTCCTGAGAAAGAAAAGCCCTCCACCTAATGGCTTCACTGGTAAATTCTACCAATATTCAAGAACTAACACCAATCATTCTCAAACTTTTCCAAAAAAAAAAAAAAATGAAGAGGAGGGGAAAAAATCGTAACTCATTCTTTTTTTTTTTTTAAAGATTTTATTTATTTTTTTGACAGAGGGAGAGACAGCCAGCGAGAGAGGGAACACAAGCAGGGGGAGTGGGAGAGGAAGAAGCAGGCTTCCAGCAGAGGAGCCTGATGTGGGGCTCGATCCCATAACGCCGGGATCGCGCCCTGAGCCGAAGGCAGACACTTAACGACTGAGCCACCCAGGCACCCCCGTAACTCATCCTTTAATATCCTGTTATCAAATCCAGACAAAGACACTGCAGGAAAGGAAAACTGCAGACCAGTTTCCCTTATGAATATTTCTATAAAAGCCCTCGACAAAATACATCAAACTGCATTCAATAGCATAGTGAAGCAATTATACACCATGACCAAGTGGAATTTATTCCTGGAATGCAAGGATGGTTCAGCATACAAAAATCAATCAGTGTAGTACACCACATTAACAGAATGAAGGAAAAACACATGATCATCTTCATTGATGCAGAAAAAGCATTTGACAAAATTCAGCACTTTTTCATGATAAAAACACTCAACACACTAGGAATAGACGTAAATTATTTTTAACATAATAAAAGTCATATATGAAAAACCCACAGCAAACACATACTCAAATGTGAAAGACTGAAAACTTTTCCTCTAAGAGCAGGACAAGGAAAGGATGCTCACTTTCACCATTTCTATTAAACATAATCCTGGGAGTCCTAGACAGAGCAATTAGGCAAAAAAATAAAATAAATAAAAGGCATCTAAATTGAAAAGGAGTAAAATTACCTCTGCTCATAGATGATATGATCCCATATGTAGAAAACCCTAAGTTTTCCACTGAAAGACTATTTGAACTAATAAATAAATTCAATAGCAGAATACAAAGTATAAAAGTAGCAGAATACAAAGTTAACACTCAAAAATCAATTCCATTTTTATACATTAACAATGAAAATATGAAAAGGAAATTAAGAAAACAACTCCATTTACAATAGCATTAAAAAGAAGGAAATACTTAGTAATTAAGTTAACCAAGGAGGTGAAAGACTTGTATAATGAAAACTACAAAACATTACTAGAGGAAACTAAAGAAGACATAAATAAATGGAAAGATATCAATGCTCATAGATTGAAAGATTTAATATTGTTAAGATGTTAATACTGTCCAATGTGATCTACAGATTCAATGCAATTGTTATCAAACTCCCAATGGCTTTTTTTTTTCAGAAATAGAAAAATCCATTCTAAAACTTATATGGAATTTCAAAATACTCTGAATAGCTAAAACAATCTTTCAAGAAAAGCAGAACAAAGTTGGAGGTCTCACATTTTCTGATTTCAAAACTTACTACAAATCTACAGGATTCAAAAGAATATGACACCAGCATAAAGACAGATCTGCAGATCAATGAACTAGAATAGAGAGCCCAGAAATCAACCATAACATATATGGTCAAATGATTTTCAACAAGGGCACCAAGACCACTCAGCAGGGAAAGGACAATCTTTTTCCACACATGTTGCTGGAAAAACTGGAGATCCACATGCAGGAGAATGAAGTTGGACTCTCATCTAATACGATAGATAAAAAATAACCCCATAGATAGGTAGTGTTAAACAAAAGAGCTAAAAATCTTGGGAAAACGTGGAATAAAAGCTTCACCACGTTAGATTTGGCAATGATTTGTTGGATTCTGACATCAAAGGCTCAGTTGGTTGAGCTTCTGACTCTTGATCTCGGCTTAGGTCATGATCTCTGAATCATGGGATTGAGCCTCAGGTGGGGCTCCAAGCTCAGTGCAGAATCTGCTTGAGATTCTCTCTCTCCCTCTGCCCCTCCCCCATTCACTCTCTCTAAATAAATAAAATCTTGAGAAAAAAGGCACAGATAACAAAAGAAAAAATAGGCAAATTGGACTTCATGAAAACTTAAAACTTCTGTGCATCAAAGGACACTATCTATTATAGAGTAAAAAGGCAACCTATGGAATAGGAGAAAATATTTGCAAATCGTGTATCTGATAAGTGCTTCAGATCCAGAATATATAAAGAACTCCTAAAAATCAACAACAGAACAACCCAGTTCAAAAATGGACAAAGGGCTTGAATAGATATTTCTCCAAAGAATACAGATGGTCAATAAAGACTTGGAAAGATGCTCTTCATAACTGATCTAGGGAAATACACACCAAAACCACAGCGAGGTACCACTTGACGACCATTAGGATGACTATTATAAAAACAAAAACAAAAAGCAGAAAATAACAAGTTTTGGCAAGGATATGGTGACATTGGAATCTTTGTGCATTGTTGGTGGGAAAGTAAATTGCTATGGTCACTGCGGAAAACAATACAGTGGTTCCAGAAAAAATTAAAAATAGAATTACCACATGAACCGTCAATGCCGCTGCTGGGTATAGACCCAAACGAATTGAAAGTGAGGTCTTGAACAGATATTTGTTCGCAACAGCATTATTCACAACAGCTTATTGGTGGAAGCAACCAAGTATACATCGACGAATGAATGGATAAGCAGAATGTGGTATATACATACAATGTAATATTATTCAGCCTTAAAAAGGCAGGACGTTTTGATATATGCTACAACATGGAGAAAACTTGAAGACTTGATGCCAAGTGGAATAAACCAACCACCAAAAGATAAACACTGTTTGATTCCGCTTACATGAAGTTTCGTGAGTAGTCAACATCAGAGAGAGAAAATAGAAGGGTGGTTACCAGAGCCTCAGGGGCTGCAGGGGGGTGTGGGGGAGGGGCAGGAATGGGAAGTTATTGTTTAATGGGTATAGAGGTTCAGTTTTAGGAGATGAAAAAGTCCTGGAGGTGGGCAGTGCTGATAGTTGTACAATAAAAATGTACTTAATCAGGTCGCCTGGGTGGCTCAGTCGGTTAAGCATCTGACTCTTGATCTCGACTCCAGTCTTGATCTCGGGGTTGTGTGGTCAAACCCCACTTTGGGCTCCAGGCTGTGCGTGGAGCCTACTTTGAAATAAAATAAATAAATAAAGTTCTAATCACTGAACTGCACACCTAAAAATGGTTACTTTGGTAAACTTCATGCTATATGTATCTTACCACAATAAAAAAAACTTGAAAAAAAAAAGTAAAATAAAGATTCCTCTTTATTTTTTTTTAAGTTTTATTAATTTAAGTAATCTCTGCACCCAAGGTGGGATTCAAACTCACGACCCAGAGATCAAGAGTCACGTGCTCCACCGACTGCGCCAGCCAGGCGCCCCAATACTCCTTTATACCGTGGATCTTCTTTCTTTTTTTTTTTTTTTTAAAGATTTTATTTATTTATTTATTTGACAGAGATAGAGACAGTCAGCGAGAGAGGGAACACAAGCAGGGGGAGTGGGAGAGGAAGAAGCAGGCTCATAGTGGAGGAGCCTGAAGTGGGGCTCGATCCCACAACGCCGGGATCACGCCCTGAGCTGAAGGCAGACGCTTAACCGCTGTGCCACCCAGGCGCCCCCGTGGATCTTCTTTCTAAACACACTATTACACGTGATTGACATAGATGGGGTCTGAGGTAAAGGTACAAATGGAAACCCACATATCATCTGTCTAAATATTTAAATGGGACAAGCGAAATTAAAGTTGTTCTATATTCCTATTTTGTCAAATGGACATTCATAACAACAAAATTAACCTCAAACCTTCCTATCATCGGAGTGACGTTGCCTTTGGTTCCAAGGTTGTGGGGATGTGGAGAAGCATTTCCCTGGGTCCTGCGCAGTGCTGAGCAGAAGAGTGGATGCTGAGGGCTGTGTCGTGCCGGCCCGAGGACCAGATCTGCCCACGTGCTGTTGTCTTGCGGAGCAACCCACGTGGCCACAGAGCCATTCAACCACTGGCGGACAGAATGAGGTTTGCTCAGACTCTCTAGTTGGCATTCCTCTATTCATTTCGAGGAAGGGTGATAATGACCTGCTTGTGTACTTCATCGTTAACAATCATTTTTTGGGGGCGCCTGGGTGGCACAGCGGTTAAGCGTCTGCCTTCGGCTCAGGGCGTGATCCTAGCGTTCTGGGATCGAGCCCCACATCAGGCTCTTCTGCTATGAGCCTGCTTCTTCCTCTCCCACTCCGCCTGCTTGTGTTCCCTCTCTCGCTGGCTGTCTCTATCTCTGTCAAATAAATAAATAAAATCTTTAAAAAAAAAAAAAAAAACAATCATTTTTTGTAATTTGACTTTGAGGGGAGCCTGGGTGGCTCAGTCAGTTAAGCGACTCCTTTTGGCTCAGGTCATGATCCCAGGGTCCTGGGATCGAGCCCCGCCCTGGGCTTCCTGCTCAGCCGGGAGCCTGCTTCTCTCTCTCCCTGCCCCTGGCTTGTGCTCTCTCCTGCTCTCTCTCTCTCTCAAATAAATAAATAAAATCTTTTTTAAAAATCTGATTTTGGTATTTCAGTTTTACCTCTTATTTTCCATAAATTCATCTTATGTGAGGTTGTGATAAGGGGCCTTCTAAATTGTGAGGCCCAGACAAGAGCCTCTCTTGCCTGAAATAGGAGGTGATGTATCTGCTTACCTACCCCTAAAATCTAGTAGAAATGCAATTGAGATCTACTGGGATATCCCATAGTCCTGTGCCCGCTACGTCCATCAGAAGGGCCCTGGAGCTGGCAGCAGGCACCCAAAGACCTCGGGTTGTCTTTTCACTCTGTCGATTGTGTCGTTTGATGCACAGACGTTTTTAGTTTTCATGAATTCCAATTTGCCTATTTTTTCTTTTGTTGTCTGGGCCTTCGGTGTCACAATCCAACAAACCATTGCCAAATCTAATGTGGTGAAGCTCTGATTCCAAGTCTTCCTAAGAGCTTCCGCTCTTATGTTTAGGCCTTTATCCATTTAGGGTTATTTTTTGTCTATCATATAAGACGAGAGTCCAATTTCATTCTCCTGCATGGGGATCTCCAGTTTTCCCAGCACCGTGTGTGGAAAAGATCGCCCGTCGCCTGCTGAATGATCTCGGCAGCACCCTTGTTGAAAATCACTTGACCTTACACATGAGGATTGATTTCTGGGCTCTGTATTCTAGTCCGTT
Source organism: Ailuropoda melanoleuca (assembly GCF_002007445.2). Taxonomy (NCBI): domain Eukaryota; kingdom Metazoa; phylum Chordata; class Mammalia; order Carnivora; family Ursidae; genus Ailuropoda; species Ailuropoda melanoleuca. The sequence goes on along the minus strand of NC_048219.1, from coordinate 4,053,898 downwards.
GATCTGCAGACCTGCCTTTATGCTGGTGTCATATTGTTTTGAATCCTGTAGATTTGCAGTAAGTGTTGAAGTCAGGAAGTGTGAGACCTCAGACTCTGTTCTTCTGTTTGCAAGTTTGTCTTGGCTCTTCCCAGTCCCTAACACCTCATCACTTTCGCTATATTCTGTTTGTTAGAAGCTAGTCACCGAGTCTGGCCCTCAGTCAAGAGGAGGACATTTCACAGACGTTGGGAATCAGGAGGCAAGGATTACTGGGAGCCATTTTAGAGGCTGCGTACCACAATAGCTAACATGTATCGAGGACTTAATAGCCAAGCAATATGTAGATACACTCATTTCATCCTGACAATAACCTTGGGAATCCAGAATTCTTATTTTACCTAATCTTTACTAGAAAGAATTGAGGTTTAAAAAGATGAGATTATTGTACCTGTGTCCCCATGGCTACGAATGATGGAGTTGGGATTCAGACCCAACCTGTCCAAATACAAAGCTATGCTTTGAAGTGTTGTACTTACTATCCACGTACACTTGCCAGCCTCAGTGTTTCAGATGAATGTCAAATGTTATTAGTTATAACTTAGAGCTTACATTTACGATTGGCTAAATCTCAGATGACTGCTCATGAGTAGAATGAGCTCTTTTAGCTGTATTTAGCACTAGTCAAATGAATTTGAGAAATTCTTCTATTTTGGTTCAGTGTCAGCATGTTATGGAAATGTGCTACCCACTGTGGAAAAAGAAGGACAAACTCGCTAACAAAAACATCCTGAAGAATTTCCCTTCTTGCTACCCTGGAAACTATTTAGATTCTCCAGGCTTCTAGAAGCAGGACCTCAGCTTGAGGGTAGCTTCTGGGCCTGATTTCATGGGCAGCCGCTTCAAAACATCAAATTTCTCTTGAACTTCCCCAGAATTTCTGGGTCAGGCCACAACAAGAGAACTCTGTGAAAACAAGTTTCCACAGAACTTCTTGGCCTGAGAGAATTCTGCTTTCAAATACCCACCTCCCCCCCTCCCCCGCGCCAAGTCAGATTCTGCCACTTGAGACATGGAAAGCCTCCTTCCCAGCCTGAGGTATGTGTCAGGGAGTGTCTGACGGAGTCACAAAGACTCTTTGCTTCTCGTTCTCCCTGCTTCTCGTTGCAGATGTGACCACATCTGCAAACTCTCAGAAGGAAAACATTGGGTTGTGTTTTAATGCCCAGGATAGAAGCTTGGGTTAAAAGTGTTTCGGAGGTGTTGAGAATGTTTTTAAACTTGTTTTTAAAAGGTGTTCTTGTTTTCATTATGTTTTTAGGAGCAGGTGTAATTGCCGTCGTGCTTCAGCTTAAAAGGGGAATCCACGCTGTCCCCATTTTTATCCCAGAGGTCCGGTTCAGTCCCTGGAGCTGGGTTGGATGCTGTGCAGGGGCAGAGACTAATTAAGACATGGGTCTTGCCTTTAAGGAGCTTTGACAGTAGTATCCAGACCTTGATCAACGAGTCCTGTCTACCATACACGTTACTAGGAGCCTCGGGCGTTGCATGCCCCTTCCCAACCTCAAGTCACACCTCTTTCCACGTGGGAGGATACCTGGATGTGAGCAAGGCAAGGATTTTTGTCTATTTTTGGTCACTGCCTTATTCCCAGCATCTAAAACAGTGCCCAGCAGGAATTAGGATCTCACTAAACATTCTCGGAATGAATGAGGCACTTACGGGATAGAGCTTAAGTGGGCTGAGTCTAAGGGCGTCCCAGTTCTGGGTTTGAATTTCAGCGCTGCCCCTTGCTGGCTGGATGACATTGGGTAAATCATTTAACCTCCCTCCAGCTCAGCTATTTCATTCATTCATTTCTTCATTCAGCAAATATTAGCTGAACACCTAATATGTACCAAACAGTGTTCTTGGCACCAGGGACGCAGAAGTGACCAGAACAGACACGGATCCCCACCTTGGGGGAGTTTCTGTCTCAAGGAGGAGAAACAGACAAATGCACTAATAAGTGAAATATATGGTGGGTTGCAGATGATAAATGCTCTGGAAAGACCAGGAGACGGGGAATTCTGGGGTGAGGTGGGAAGAGCTTTACCTCCTGGCCTCAGGACCATGTGAAGGTAAGAGTCCAAGGCACAAAGGACTTACCCAAAGCACCTGGAGCTCGTCCTACCTCCTTCCTGGGAAATACTGTGCTATGTTTCCATATATAACATCACATGCATAAAAAAAAATCCTGACTGCTAAGTGTTGTGAGGATGAGATGAGAGAACACCTGTGATGAGTCTAGCTCTGTGCCTGGTACACAGCTCACCACGCAGAGATGACTATACTTTTCCTCTCACACACTCCAGGCACTTTTAGATACCGACAGAAAGTCAGAACTGGATAGGCCATCCCATTCTCTAATTTTACGGAAGAGGGAGCTAAGGCCTAGACATGTTCAAAATCAGAAGGCCACAATGAAGCCAGAACTAGAACTCGGTCGCTCATCCCTGCACTGTTGCTTCCTCATCCAGCCAAGGATTCCCCACCCCCCCCCCCCCCGCTTGTTGACTGTTTCCTATGTCCACTCGTGGGTCTTGCAAGCTATTGTTAAAGAAAATTATTCACAACACTTACGGAAGGTGAGAAGGGGCAGCAGGGTGGGGGTCCATGGATAAGAAATGACAGAGAAGAAACAGCAGGAGTAAGGAGGGATTCTGGTTAATCTGACCTAATGAGATTCTTGCTGCAACCGGACAATGCAGAAATGAACACAGAGGGGCGCCTGGGTGGCACAGCGGTTAAGCGTCTGCCTTCGGCTCAGGGCGTGATCCCGGCGTTATGGGATCGAGCCCCACATCAGGCTCCTCTGCTATGGGCCTGCTTCTTCCTCTCCCACTCCCCCTGCTTGTGTTCCCTCTCTCGCTGGCTGTCTCTGTCAAATAAATAAATAAAATCTTTAAAAAAAAAAAAAAAAGAAATGAACACAGAAATCCTAAAGTTCAGGGGAGCTTGAATAGAGTTTGGTCAAGGGGAGAGTGTCTGTCACTATTCAGTTGATGATTTAATACTATGAAATAACTTTGTTTTCCTGGAAGGCTCAGGATAAACCAATCCATGCTTCTCTAGCCAACTCTGGGTCAGCAGTATCCAGCCAACTGGACACTTTGGCCTCTGTCCAGAGTGGAAACGGCAGCTGCTGACCCCGGGGTTGCTTAATCACCAGGGGCCCAGCCAGCCAGGCGACAGGAAGTGCCTCCCTCTGACCCATTTCCCTTGACCACTGCACTGGGACCTTGGATGCAGGCCCCTCTTTGTTCAGAGGACAGTCCTTCCTGCTCCTCCCCCAGCCGAGCAGCTCATTTTGTCCCCAACCTTCTGTCTCCCCTTCCTCCACTCCCCTGAATTCTTTCAGGCAGGGATGCAGTTGGGGAGTGAAAAAAGGGCTCCTTTCCCCTCCTCCAGGAGATTGTCACCCACCCCTTCATAAGCTGCCTTCTCACGGTCCCTATTCGCTGAGTCTTGCTCACTCCGACTCACCTGGACCCTGAATGTGTATTTGGCCTTTTTCATTCCTCCACTGTCCTTAGCACAGGCGGAAGTGGGACTTGGGCTGTGGCAAAGAATACTCCCTGTGGGAGGAAGGACCTGGGTTAGGCCTGGAAGAGCCAAGATCAGATAGGTAAGCAGGAGGGATGGGCCTGCAGGCTGGCAGAACAGAACCCAGGCGCGGAGGCAGGAGGACGTGGGCAGCCTCAAATTCAGGTGGAGACGGGAGACCCTCTAAGGCGTGGTTGGCAAATTTCAGATCACGACCCCTCGGTGGGTGATCAAAATTATTTCTTTGGCTACAAAGAGCATTTTTTAAAAGTGAAATAGAGTAGAGTAGAAGCAGGTAGGATAGAAATGACAATGTCAGAGGGTATCCCGCATCGTAAGGATTCTTACCATTTCCTGAAATTGACATTGCAATTTTCGATGCAACATGTAAGTAATAGAAGTGGACGGGGTCGTGATGTAAAGTGAATTTGTCATGGATTACACTTAAAAAGAATTTAAAAACAACAACAACAACAACAACAACAAAAACCTCTTACCACCTCCTGTTCATTTTACAGGTGAGGAGACGGGCTCAGAGAGGCAGCTCGGGGGCAGAACTGGGGCCTGGACACGGACCTCCTGCCCATGGGGCTCCTTCTCTACACACTGTCCCACCTTCTCCGGCTGACGGAGCAGAAGGAACTCAGCTCTTCAACACTCTGGCCCCTATTAGTTTTACCATCCCAAGGACACTCCACTTTTTTTTTTTGTAAGTTTTTATCTTTTATTTATTATTGTATTTACCATTCAGCATAATATTAGTTTCAGGTGTACAGTGTAGTGATTCCGCACTTCCCTGCCTCACCCTGCGCTCACTACAAGTGCACTCCTTAACCCCCATCACCCATTCCCCCCATCCCCCACCCACCTCCCCTCTGGTACCCATCGGTCTGTTCTCTAGAGTGAAGAGTCTCTTTCTTAGTTTGCCTCTCTCTCTCCCTCTTTTTACCTCTGCTTTTTCGTTTTGTTTCTTACTTTCCTCATATGAGTGAAACGGCATTTGTCTTTCTCTGACTGACTTATTTCGCTTAGCATGGCACTCTAGCTCCATCCACGTCACGCCGCACACGGCAAGAACTCCTTCTCTTTCATGGCTGAGGAACAGTCCACTGTGTTTGTCCACACCGCATGTTCTTCTTTTTTTATTTAAAGATTTTATTTATTTATTTGACAGAGAGACAGCCAGCGAGAGAGGGAACACAAGGCAGGGGGAGTGGGAGAGGAAGAAGCAGGCTCCCAGCGGAGAAGCCCGATGTGGGGCTCGATCCCAGAACTCCGGGATCACGACCTGAGCCGAAGGCAGACGCTTAACGACTGCACTACCCAGGCGCCCTACACCGCATCTTCTTTATCCAGTCGTCAGTCAGACCCTGGCACCGTTCCTGTAGTTCAGCTACTGTAGGCAGTGCTGCTATGGACATCTGGGTGCAGGTATCCCTCTGAATCAGTATTTTTGTGTTCTTTGGGTAAGCCTCTGGGCAATTGCTGGATCACGTGGCAGTTCTATTTTCAACTTTTTGCAGACCCTCCATACTGTTCTCCAGAGTGGCTGCACCAGCTTGCGTTCCCACCAACAGTGCGAGAGGGCTCCCCCTTCTCCGCATCCTCACCAACACCTGTTGTTTCTCGTGCCGTTGACGTTAGCCGTTCTGACTGGTGGGAGGTGATATGCCGCTGTAGTTGTAATCTGCATGTCCCTGATGATCCGTGATGTTGAACAGCTTTTCATGAACGACACTCCGCTTTTATTTATTGGATGAATCCCTGCTGAGGGCCTACCCTGGGTTGGGCCTTCGTGCCAGGTACTGGGATAGTATGGAGTTTACAATGCAAGGGTAGGATTTACTGCCTGATACCAGTTTTCTCCTGGGTTAACTTTTACATTTTTTTGTTTCAGATTGGGGATGTTAAAAAGTATTTTGACACTTGTTTAAAGGATGCCTCAGTGGCTCAGTCCTTTAAGCATCTGCCTTTGGCTCAGGCCATGATCCCAGGGTCCTGGGATTGAGCCCCCAAAGGGCTCCCTGATCAGCGGGGAGTCTGCTTCTCCCTCTCTGCTCCTCCCCACCTCCTGCTCTCTCTTGCTCGTGCTCTCTCACCCAAACATAAATAAATTTTTTAAAAAAAATAAAAAATCAACAGTAGGGGAGACTTTATTGAAGCATCCTGCAATAGGGGAGAGAGATGGGCCTCTACTCCCAACACAGCACAGACAGCTGAGGATTCACAGCCAAGGAGCAAGGGGAGGGGTTGGTGGACAGAAAGTCATTCACAGTAGACCCCCAGCGTAGGGGCACGCTAAACCCACCTAACAGGGTTCTTGGTGAAGGCAGGCCAAGGACTTGGACATCAAAGATGAGCGATGAGGAACTTTATGAGGAAACAGGGGTGGGGAGATGATTTAGCAGGATTCTTTGCTAAGACCTGGCTGGGCAGACCTAAGACAGGACAGGGGCCAAAATCAAGGCCAACTTGAAAAAAGGACTCAGAGGAACCCAAGTACAGTTCCAACAGAGTCTTTGTCAGTGACAACATCTCTCTCTGTCTTATATATCTTGTGTTTCCACTTGTCCCTGGTATTTATATGGTGGTTTGCGATTTTTGCATGTAAATGCTAGGTTGTGTTAGTAGGTGGGAAAACTGAGATTTAAGGAAATCAAGTCCCTTGACCAAGGCCACACAGCTGTTCGCTGGCAGAACTGGGAATAGCGGCCCAGGTCCATCTGTGTTTAGAACCCAGTTGCTTAACCAGTGTGCTATCCTGCTTCTCAAAAATCCAAGCCCCGTGTTCTGCTCCCGGAGGTACCTGGCTGTTTCCCACCTGTGCTTGCACCCCTGTCTGAGCCCCTGATGAGGGCCCAGGCGACTACTGAATGCTTCGAGGCTCAGATCTGCGCTCACCCCAGCCCACGCTGTTATTTATAGCATGGGTTGTTTACTGCCACTGCCGGGGCTGGCGGCAAGGGCAAGGAACAGACTGAAATACCCCCTGCGTTGGGGGGCTGGGCACCGAGCCCAAAGTTTAGCTCCAAAGTCCAGTTCTGTTGATCACCCCTGTAGGGTATCTCTTCAACTGTCCTGTCTCCTCTGTCCCCAGGGCCCCCATGGGCACGCTGAGTCCCTCAACACCTCTGGCCTGGATGTGTGGCAGCTTAGAAACGCAGGGAAAAGGTAGCGGTGGCCATGTCCTCCCCTGTGGCAGGTTCTGGGGGCATTTTTGTCTTCCTCATTATATTTTTCTAGATTTCAAAAATGTCTGCCTTGAAAATTATTACTTGTTCTGGGGGACCCTTGGGTGAGTTCACTGTCTTAAGCAGACCCCTTTGGTCTGTAGCTCACCATCTTTGCACTCTGCGCGAGGCCCCTCTCCTACATCCATTTACTGATGTACTGAGTTACTTTGCTCTCCTTTCCTCCCTCCCCCACCACAGGTAACCCCTCTGCGTTACCTCTGGGGTCCCTAAGTCTCTCTGACTTTAAATGTATCCTCGTAAACGATGCTGATAGGGTGAACTATCCTTTGTACCAGCAGGTGTTTTCTGATCTACAAAAATAGTAGTGTCCTACCTGTCTTATTCTGTGTCTTCTCTTTTGTAACTTGACACCTATGGACATGGTCAGTTACTGCTGTTTACTTCCACAACCAGCCAAAAAAGGCCTCACAACTAACCAAGGTTGAGTCTGAGGGATTTCAGGGGGAGCTGTGAAGGGATGTGAAGTCACATGTTTCCTTCTTCTGAAACACAAAGGCCATGCCTTGGGAGGGATGTATGTGTATTCATCTAGAAGTTTCCAGCTATCCTCACTGGGAGGGACAGGAGGGGAGCAAATGGGCCCCACGGGAAATGCCAGAGCCAGCAGGGCCGTTGGGTGAAGGTTGCCGACGGGAGGCCCGCAGGACAGATCCAGCCTCACAGACGGACAGATGGACGGACGGGTGTCGTTTGTTCCTTACTGTGTTTGATTACAAAATCAAGGAATTCCACTTGTTTTGCGAAATCCTATTGGCCGCTCGAGTCCATTCCCAGAAGGACCCATCAGCAGAGCTGAGACAGGCCAGGGCCCGCGGGGCAGCCACCGGCCTCTGCTCTGAAGTTACAAGCAGCTCTCCACCCGCCCCTGCACGAAGCTGCGCTTGCAATACTGGCCTTAATTTTTATCAGATCCTTAAACTTCGTAAGGGTTTAAACCCTGACCCCCCCCCAACACCTTAAGAATTCCTTCCAAGGATGCCGAAGCCTGGCCGGCGGGCTACTACGGCCCCTCTTCCACCACCGCAGACCCTGTTACTCGATCAGACACATTTTCCTACTGACCTTGTATTCAGCTTCAGAATCCTTCTCGACACCGTGGTCGGGTAACAACCACCCACATCCCAGACGCGGCCCTGAAGCTAAAATCTATCTGCCGCTCCTGGAAACCCAATCGTCTCCTCTTTAGAGGACGACCCAGGGAGGGGAAAGGACTTGCCCGAGGTCTGCAGAGCTTAAGGACAGCATGGCCTAAGGATTAACATGATGCTCACCAGGTCCCCTCCTGATTCTAATTTGCCTCCCAAATAAAACTTGAGTGATGTCACCGAAGTCTACTTGGTGGCAATATTTTATTGAGCCCGTACTGGGTGCCAGGCACTACGGCCTGTATCCTACAGCAGAGGGTACAGCAGGGACTACGATAGGGAGAACTGTGCTGTGATGGGGCTGACAGTCATGTGAAAGGGAAGGACAAGAATTATAGTGGAAGAAGTGCTTATAACAGTGGGGCTTAACCTTGCCTGGGTAGTCAGGGAGGGCTTCCCAGGGGAGGCAATGGCATTGCAGCCGACACCTGAATGACGAATTAGGAGGGAAGCGATTTCTAGTCGAGAGAACAGTAAAAGGCCCCCTGAGGATGGAGAAAGTGGGGCATGTTTGAGAAACTGAAATAAGGCCCCCGGGCCCCCAGTGGCTCAAATATAGCAGGGAGAGGGGAAAGGGCCTAACCCCCTACCCCAAATCCCTACCTCCCACCCCTGCCCCTGTTGAGCACATCTTCACATATTTAACATGTGGATATCATCTCATAATGTCCAAGCCTTTTGCTTTTTTCTCTTAATATTATATTGTGAGCATTTTCCAAAGTGATTGTGATTTTTTTAAACACTTAATTTCCGGTAGCTGCATTACATTTCAGCACACGATGTACCATAATTTATTAAATAATTCCTCTACTTGGATGCTTGGAATGCTTCCTGATTCTCACTATCATAAATAATACCAATGTAACCATCTTTGATCATCTTTGATCATATGGTTAATTTCTTAAAATCGAATTCTACAAGTTAATTACTGTTTCAAATGCTATGAGCATGTTTAAGATTCAGGAGAGCAACTACAGCTTTGTGCAGCCCCGTCTCCTGTAATACCTGCAATCCCCCTTTGAAGATTCCCAGGTGAGGAAGCTAAGACTTGGAGGGGCACATGACCAAGGTGTCACATAGTTGACAAGGGAGCTGGTTAAGAAATGTGGACTGTGAGGGGCGCCTGGGTGGCTCAGTCATTGAGCCTCTGCCTTCAGCTCAGGGCGTGATCCCAGAGTCCTGGGATCGAGCCCCACATCAGGCTCTTCCACGGGGAACCAGCTTCTTCCTCTCCCACTCCCCTGCTTGTGTTCCCTCTCTCGCTGGCTGTCTCTCTCTCTAATGAATAAATAAAATCTTAAAAAAGAAAAGAAAAAAAATGTGGACTGTGAGGTGTACTTAGACCTACCAAAGCAGCATCTCTGTACTTTGAGATCTTCTAGCCCTCCTGCTGATTCCGATGAAGTTCAAGTTCAAGAAACATCGGGGCGCCTTGGTCTGCTTCTCCCTCTCCCTCCCCCTCCCCCCACCCATGCACATGCTCTCGCTCTCTCATGCTCTCAAATAAATAAAAATCTTTAAAAGAATAAAAATTAAATTAAAAAAATAAAGTTTGAAAAACATCCACCGTCTTCGAGTTCTTTATTTCCGGCTGGAAAAATTAAGACCAGAAAAAGAAAGTGCTTTGACTCATGTAACATAGGTTCTCCCCGGGGCCAGCAATGAAACCAAGGTGTAGACCAGTTCCAGAGACTGCACTCCAACCCCCACCCTGCACTGTAAAGCCGGTGTCGGCTTACTTTCCGGTCACACTCCCACTAAGTGTGCAAGCGAGTCTGTCTCAGCACATGCTTGCCGACGGTGCTATTGGTTTGGGGTTTTTTTCTTAGTTTGTTAAGTGAATCACCACACTTTAAACATGCCTTATGTGGGGTCACCTGGGTGGCTCCGTCAGTTAAACATCTGCCTTTGGCTCAGGTCGTGATCCTGGGGTCCTGGGGGTCCTGGGGGTCCTGGGATCGAGCCCCTCGTCAGGCTCCCTGCTCAGCGGAGGGTTTGCTTCTCTCTCTGCTGTTCCCCCTGCTTGTGCTCTTTCTCTCTCTCTGTCAAATAAATAAATATTTTAAAAAATAAAATAAACATGCCTTATGCAACCACCTAAAAGAGTACCTGTAGTGAAACTTTGTAAAGATACACAATCCTTTTCCATGTAAACATCATTGCCAACACTTGTGTTCAGTAAATTAAAATAACTGGACATTGGGTTTTTAAAAGCTAAAAAGTAACAGTTTGGTGAAAACTTATCCCACATGTTTACAAGCGCATGTTGTTTTCATTCAGGCACCAACGGGAAGCTGAGTCATCTGAAGGGGTCAGATGGCCCAGATGTTAACAAAGGCTGCTTCCCCGGAGGCCAGCTGGGAGAGATGCCACCCCCACCCCGGAATGTTCCTCCCTCCCGCAGACACTAAATAGAGCACTGCCCGAGGCCCAGCTCGGGCTAGATGCATCCAGTAGATGGCGGAGTCTCACAGGACACGGGCTGGGGAACCCGGCTGTCGCAGGAAAAACCGGAGGGAGAAAATCGGCTCCTGGGCCCTCCCCTTCAGATGCACCCAGCCCTCTCTGGGGAAAAAGAGAAGACTTCCCGTGCGCGTCCCATCATACCCGGGGAACCTCGAGATCCTGGACCGACCAGGCAAGACGGGCCCTGACCCACCGTCTCGTCCGGGGTACCCAAGGTGTGTCCAAGGACCAACAACATCCCCTGGGAACTTGTTAGGAATGCAGAGTCTCAGGCCTCCCAGAGACTCCATCAGCCAGGAACCTAGGGTGGGAGGGGCAGGAGTCTGTGTTTTCACAAGCCCTCGGGGTGGTTCCGACGCACGCGGCAGTTATGGAAACACCAATTAACTCCAACTTCCTCATTTTAGGAATGGGGAAGTACAGGCTAGACAAAGGAAGTGACGTCACACAGCCAGGCAGTGGCCGAGACCCCACTAGAAGCCCAGATGCCTGGGGTTTCTTCCCCCTTAGTCTTTAAGAAGTGACTTTGTGCTCTTCATTCATTCGTTCATTCGTGCATCGGTCATGCGTTCAGCCTGCCACGGCCCACTGCGGGCGACCAGTGGACCCCGCTGTGGACCCTGGGCCGCACACGGCGGCATGTTTTCCGGCATTTTCGGCTTCCACTCCCCGGATGTCAGTAGAACCATCCCAGCTGTGCCGTCATCAGACGTTGCCGGATGTCCCGTCCGTGTAAGGTTGCCAGGGAAAATATAGAACGCCCAGTTAAATTTCAATTTTGGAGAAACAACAAATAATTGTTTAGGTTGTGTATGTCGGATATTGTCATCCCGTAGTTTTACTTGATGAATCTGGCAGCTCTATCTCGGGGGGCAAAATCTCCCTTCCGGAGAACCACCACGGGCCCAGATCCGACCCTTGGGGTCTGGGATGAGGGGGCAGGAAGTAAAGAGATCTGACGGAATAATCAAATGCCATTCACCAGGGAGGGCGGGAACTTTATCATACTCATCTCTGTACCCCTAGGAAGAAGTAGTCTCATTTTGTTTATCTGATAAGCCCTAAAACAGACTCCTACCTATGGAGGGCTATACTGAGGGTTGCTGGAGGGAAGGGGGGGGTTAAATGGGCGATGGGTAGTCAGGAGGGCACTTGTGATGAGCACTGGGTGTTGTAAGTGGTGGATCATTAAATCCTACATCTGAAACTAACATTACACTGTATGTTAACTAACTGGAATTTAAATAAAAACTTGAAACAATAAATAAATATTTATTCTGTCTGATAACAGGTCTGAAAACACTTTTATCTGTACCAGGTACCTGTGTGTTTATGCCCAAGACTGGGCATTAGGGACACAGTCTCTGCCTTCAGGGAGCCCGTGGTCTAGCAAGTATAAATGAAAAATGGGGTTGGTTTTGACCCAATTGGCATTTTTAAAAGATTTCACTTTGTGGTCAACACTCTAAAATTGGAAGCCATTACATAAAAGTCAGGATTTCTATTCTCTCTTGGAAAATGGGGCACATGTTCCAAATGCTTGGGATAGCTGGCACTTGGGTCTGAATTCCCATGCAGCAAGTCCTGGCTGTCGCTGAGAGGTGCCAGTTGCCTTTGACCCAGTCATGTGTCCCCGTCCCCCCACAGTCCCCCCACTCTCTGTGGCCCATACCAGCTCTCTTCCCCCATTTCTGCTATCTGGCAGGTGCCTATAGGCATTGGATTTCAAAGCTCCGATCTGTTAGGCGGGAGGGATTGGACTGGAATGTCCTTTTAGGTGACCTGTGTAAGGCTGATACAGTACCTCCATTTTGCAGATGAAGAAACTAAGGTTTAGGAAGATTAAGTGAATTGCTCAAGGTCATAAGAGCTACGATGGAGTAGAGCCCAAGTCCCTTGACTTCAAGGCCTATCCCTATGCCCCACCCTGGCCACAGTTCCCTGTGAGAAATAGCTCAATTACAGGGACAAGCAAGCAGGCTGTGGCACTGGGGACCCGGAGGGGAAGTGGTGACAGGGACGGAAGGCCAGACCTCCTCATGCTCACTCATCTGTGAGAAAGAGTAAAAGCGAGAGAAAGCTGATTTGGGGTGGCTGTTGAACAGGAGCTCTGACTGGGACCCAGGGCCAGCTCCTGGACCCACAACCACGAGGACCCCCAGCACCCAGCTGGGTCAGGGAGCTCAGCCACAGACCACCGTGAGTAGCTTTCTGTTGTTGCTTTATTTGGGGCCCCTTCCTCATTTCAGAAAACCTGTGTTGTGTGAAACCTGTGTTCCTACTTTACCCCTTCCCCCCGGGGATATAAGAAGCTGGGGGGCCTGTCTGGGGCCAGGAAACCGATACCATGGGAGGAGGACTCCTAAGGTGTGTGAGGACCACTCACCAGAGGACTCGGGGCTGGTGTGGGCCTCACCCTTGGACAGGACCACGAGTCAGCACTCACAGAAGGAGACCGTCGCCGACATGCAGACAGCCTGACCGGGGCGGCTCAGCAGTGTTAGCCCCACGCTAGACCCAGGAGGCCAGGGGTCAGCTCCGTGGAGGTTCCACTCAGCAGGCCAGTGGTGTTTACGGGTGTGCCCTGCGCCAGTACCCAGGTGACTCTCAGCACTGGTGACTCCATGGCCTTAGGAAAATCAGCCCCCCTCCTTCCCATTCAGCTCCCTCTTCTGAGAACTTTGGGCCCAAGACCAGCACGCATGGGCCTGTGGGGAGGGCTGGCTGAGTGATGCTGGCGCCAGATGGGTACCTGGGCTCAGCAGATGCCTACGGCGGACCTCTGACCGTCACACCGTCTGCTGTGGAGTGGAGATAAGGACGATGAGGCTGCAGGCTGCTGTTCCCTTTAATGGGAGGTAGATAGACACCTTGAGGACACAGAGGCCAGGACTGAGGCAGAGGGGGGGCTCGAGAGGAATTTGAGTAGGCCCTGGGAGGCAGCACCCCAGCGACCCTGGCCCCAGCATCAATTTCGACCAGTGAACCACATCCTTTACCTTTTGGCAGTTTAAGACCAGGTGGTTAAGGTGGGCAAAATGGTAGCATGGCTCAGCTGAGCAGAGCCCTCCAGGGCATCTCCTCTCTTCCCTCCTCATCTTGTTGCTTCTGTTACTCTTACCCTGTGCTCTCAGATGTACACAGAATGTTCTTTTATTCATTCTTATTAAAGCACGTTCAGGAGGACTCAGAGCTCTCGCCCTTCTGGGCTGGTGAGAGATGGGGTCTCCATGTAGTGAGCTTTCTCACTTTCCTGCATGGCATATCGAATCCTAGGGGCTCATAGAGAGCACAGACCAAGGGGGGGCACCTGGCCTTCATGCCACCCTGGCTCCTCCTATGATGGATGCCCATCGTCCAAAGGGGTTTGATTCCCTGAAGTCCAGCCCTGTCCACTTCCCTTGCATGCCTGGAGTCCAGATTTTTTTGCCAAGATTTGAAACCACTGTGCCTTGGGTGTAACCTCAGGGTTGGGTTACTACCTGGTAACTTCACCCAGAGGCCCCCACCATCTCCCCAAGGCAGCAGAACCCAGGATGTCCACACTCAAGGGAACCGTGACCCTGGGGCCATCTGTCCTGTGTCCTTTGCTTTGGATGACAGATGTAGGCTCTTCTCCCCACCCACCTGGGATCCCGGCTTCACCTTCTCACTGAACTCAGGTTTTCACAAAGAACAGAAAAAAAGGGCTGTCTTCAGACAGGTTCTCCTTTCTACTCAACCCCTGCAAAACGTCCCTGGGCCAGGGGACACCAAGGCTGCTCTTTGAAGGGAGACAGGCAGCCGTATCTTACAGAGAAGGAAAAATCAAGGCTCAGGGGCAGTGGTGACTCATTCAAGGTCACCCACCCAAGGAAGAGTGCAGCCAGTGTCCAGTCCAGCTCTGTGGACTCCAAAACTTGTGCTATCAATCACGGGATCCTGTGGAAAACCCAAGCCCCCTCACCAAAGTGTCAAGTGGTCTTGGACGGGTCCCATCACCTTTCTTTTTCTTTTAGATTTTATTTATTTACTTGAGAGAAAGAGGGAGAGAGCACAAGCAGGATGAGGGGCAGAGCGAGAAGCAAACTCCCCATTGAGCAGGAAGCCCAATGTGGGGCTCGATCCCAAGACCCTGGGATCATGACCTGAGCTGAAGGCAGACGCTTAACCGACTGAGCCACCCAGGCGCCCCTCACATCACTTTTCTAACCCGGAGTTTCTCCAACTCCAAAAATGAAGCAAAACATGCCCAATCTGCCTCAAAGGGAAGCTCATTTGTTTTCTTAAGTTCACGTTTATGGAGCATTCGTTACGTGCCCGAGCTCCGTTAGCACTGCTGCCTTCTCTTGTCTGGTGCTCACAACAGCCCTGACAGAGACACACCGTCACCACCCACATCTGAAAGGTGAGAAACTGAAGCTCACACGGGATTAAGACCTTGCCCAAGGTCACATAGCTGGCGGTAAATGGCAAAGCCAAGAGTCAAACCCAGCGCTGTCTGAAGGCAAAGCAGGCTGTGCTGCGGTGAGAGCCCTCTGGGAACGCGGGCGTGGAGAGCTCCTCGAAAGTGCTCTGGTACGACGCAGCCTCGAGGAAGCATCAGCCCTCTTCCAGCTGAGCTCAGAAAAGAATTTAAGACCGTTACTCCCTCTTCCCTCCTTCTCCTCTGGAGAGATAGGGTCTACAGAGCATGGGGTGTATCTTGCCCCACCCCCATACAGTGAAGACCCCAAATGCCAAGGAAAGAAAAGGACAGACCAATGGGGTAGACCAGGATGGGAGGAGCCCTCCTCGCCCTCCCCCATCATTAAAGCCAAGCGAGGGAAGGAAGGCTGCTGGGATCTCATCCAAATCTGGAGAATGTTGGCGAGACCTCTGGGTAGAAATGGGTTGGGTTGGGCATCCTATAGGCTTTGCTGCTTCTCTTCTCCCCCACCTGCTCCTACCCCTATAGAGGAGGCCCCCAATCTTCGGCTCACACTGTGAATCAGAGGCAGCCCCTCCCACCACAGCTCCCCCCTCCCCTCTGCCCTTCTCTCCCTGGGGGGTTGGGGCCACCCTAGATTTCCTCTGAGAACCACAGCTGCATTCATGGTGTTGCCTCTGCTGGACAGTGAATCCGTCCTCTGTGTGTCTCCGTGGATCTGTCTGGGTCCTGGGGGAATCTGACAGAGCTGAAAGCAGGGGATGGGAGCCTGCTGAGAACCAGGAGGGGGGTGCTAGGTATTTCTCATACCTTCTCCAAGAGCTCACATGAGTCCTATCTTAATAGTACCCACTGGCAGATGAGATCACCAAGGCTCAGTCACAGCAGGTTAATGGCAGAGACAAGACTCAAGCCCAGGTCTGTGTTTTCACTACTTTCCACCAGCTTTGCCCAACAGGAAGGGAGGTGTTCCAGAAGGTTCACACCATTAGAGGATCATGGAGCTTAGTTCCATTTTTTCTAAAGTAGTGAATAATTATTTTTCTATTTAAAAGATATTTTTCTCAGGGTGAGAGCTTCTTAGGATAAACAGAAGAATCAAAAGCAGAAGTTAGTGGTGATCAAACAAATGATGATCTAATTCCTCCCAACCAAGATGTTTATCATTTGGCCGCTGGAGTGGCTTTCGCTGATATTTAGTTTTACGTTGGTCTTATTTTTCATTGTTTATTATTTAATTTATACCCTTAATGAGCCAGTGATTAAAGGCAGGATGCAAAAGGAATTCTGATGTCAGAAACACAAGGAAATAAGGAAAAGAAAGATACCTCCCCTGCAAATTTGCCTCGAGATTCATAAGTCATGTTTATCTGATCATATTTCTTCCATAGCTTATCAGGGAAATTCTTGCACTTCCCAAAATTTCAAGGAGTGTTAAAAAGAGAACATAGTATGTGCTCTTTTCTTCGCCTATGTCGGGCATAAAGGTGGTCTACACCTGCAGGGCCCATGCAGAGAGATGCTTGCCAACAGGGACCTGAGATCTATTTTCTCTTGCACATGACAAACGTGAAGATTCTTCTAAAATGGTACAAATTGGCTTTTTAAGCATTAAATGCCAGAATTTAAGCCCTCCGGTCCTGAAAGTGATTTCCCTTCTCTTGTGACATCTCAGCCTATTTTAATGTCATTTGGTCCCGCAATAAAGCATGTTCACCAACCAACCAGGCATTCTCTTCGGTCATGAATATAAAGTAAATCTAGTTCCGGTGCCACCTGGAAAGTGAGGAGAAGTCAGAATTTATCTTTATGCATCATGCATGTAATTTAAATGGTTTAAAATAAATGTAAGGGAAAATTTCGAACTGATACGCTTATTGAAAATAGCACACTTGACTTAAAATCACTTCCTTCTTCATGGGCCATACAAAATCATGAAATGGCCCAACTGATTCCCACTGGGGCTTCTAACATGATATATTACTGTGAAACAGTTCCTGAGTCAGAAGAGATTGGAGACATTCCAGTCCAACCCCCTCGTTATGTTTTATTTTACTCTTTCCGTTTTGGGCACGATCCTCAGAGAGCCTGGCACGTAGACAATAAACATGATGGTTAACATTTATTGAGGGTAAATTAAGTGCCAGCCAGGCACTATTACATGCCACCTTCCCCATTTACTCCTCACAACAGCCCTGAGTGGAGGTACTTTCATTATCCCCATTTTACAGATGAAGACACTGAGCCTCAGGGACCCCAAAGACCATGGATCTAATAAGAGGCAAAATTGGAACTCACAACTGTGACTTGGGGCTGCCTCTTAAACCTCTGTCTGTAAGTTCCTTTTTTTTTTTTTTTTTTTAGATTTTATTTTTTTTATTTGAGAGAGAGAGAATGAGCAAGGGAGGGGCCGGGGACAGGGACAAGCCGACTCCTCGCTGAGCTTGGAGCTGGACAGTGGGTTTGATCCCAGGACCCCGAGATCAGGGCCTGAGAAGTCAGACACTTAACCAACTGAGCCACCCAGGCGCCCCTGTAAGTTTCCTTCTTAGTCTCAGTTGATCCTTATCTGTTTATCACCTCTCTTTACAGAAGCAGGAGATGGAAAGCCAGGTCTCCTTGCAAGGTAGTGCACCAAGGGAATCTGTACACTGGGTCTGATCCCAAATCCCAGGCCAGAAATGGTCACGTGCTTTGCCCTTCACTGCCCCAGACCCCAAAGCAAACATGCAGAAGGGCACGTTCGTTCGCCCTGTCACAGAGCGGGAGGCGGAGCGTGTGTGAGCGTCACCTCCCCAGATGTCTGGCTCATCTCTGGCTTTTCCTCATCTCTCCATGGCCTGACGGCCCACACCAGGTTTAATTCCTTCATCAGCCCGCATCCTGCTGTCCCTGTGACCTCTAGCCACTTTGTCACCACACAGACGTGAGTGCCCTCAAGCCTGTAAATCAGCCCCTTGGCTGGTCCCAGTTTACTCAATTATAAAATGGGGGTGCTACCAGTGTCCTGGTTGGCTTGTCATGCAGAATATATGAGTTAATATGTCGAGTGCACACAATGGTGTGCGGCATACAGTATACAACAGTGCTCATTGAGTGTTACTTCCTATTATTGTCGTGCTCACCACTGTGTTTCAAGAACTGGCCTGCACAGCTCTGTCACCCCACCACTCCGACTGTTGCTGGGAGAACCAGCCTGAGAAGTCCTCGTCATGATTCAAATACCTCTCTGTCCCCGGTTATAAGGCCTTGTTTGCCCTACAGAGAGCACTCCACGTTCAGAAGGGGTGACCAGCCACTTCCAGGTGTGATTCTAACAATGTTCCCTAACTGGGGCACCTGAGTGGCTGAGTGGGTTAAGCGTCTGCCTTTGGCTCAGGTCCTGATCCCAGAGATCCAGCCGCGCACCTGACTCCCTGCTCAACAGGGAGTCTGCTTGTCCCTCTGCCCCTCCTTACCCCCACTTGGGCTCTCTTTATCTCTCTCTGAAATAAATGAAATCTTTAAAAAAAATGCTCCCTAACACGCCTTCCCACTCCCACCTCCCCCACCCAACACACACACACACACACACACACACACACACGTGCACCGTTCCCAATGACCGATGACCAAGCTCTCACCTGTAGCAAGCTACCCTCAGGGTCAGGGAGATCCATGTGCTGTGATCAGCCGTTTAGACTTTACTGTGACTGCGTCTTCAAAATTTTCTGTAGACGGTTTTCTTTGAAAGAGAGGTAGAGGCCTTTATTTTTTTTAAGATTTTATTTATTTATTTGACAGAGAGAGACAGCCAGCGAGAGAGGGAACACAAGCAGGGGGAGTGGGAGAGGAAGAAGCAGGCTCCTAGCAGAGGAGCCCGATGTGGGCCTCGATCCCAGAAAGCCGGGATCACGCCCTGAGCCAAAGGCAGACGCTTAACAACTGCGCCACCCAGGTGCCCCAGAGGCCTTTTAATTCCTATTATAAACAGAGAGTCGGAGTGACATGCCCTGAATCACAGGGGAGCTCCCTGTTGGGACAGAAGTAAGACACATGTCATCAGACAGCCTGAGACCCTGAACCCTGGGCTCTGGCAAAGCGGGAAACAGGGGACCTTATGCTACTCACAGAATTTCAAGGAGCCCCCCAGCAAGGATAGAGGTCCCCAGGCGGAAGCTGTAGGAGTGAGCTGAGCAACCGGGAGCAGAAGGTCTGATGATTATGGACCAGAGCCTGGATTTGAGTTGGGCTCTGCCCTTTTGTATGAGCTCAGGCAAGACACTTCAACTCTACGTGCATCTGTCTCCTTGTCTGCAAAACAGAGGCAATGATGACAGTACCGCCCTCCCTCGCTTACCGTGAGGGTTAGCTGACTTTGCCTGCGAAGTCATGCTTGGCACAGCAAGCTGTTGGGGTTAAGGTTCAGTCTCCCACGATCCCACCCTCATCCTCACGTTTACAGCGGGGCAGTGAGGCTCTGAAAGGCTTGTCCTAAGTTCTCTTGCCATAGATCCTTTGTGAATCACTTCTGAAATGCTAAGCCAGGCATGCCCTGCTTGCTGGTATGCACTCCATGAGCCTTCCTTCCCTCTATAAAGAGATCTGTTGCGTCCCCTTTGAAAATCTTGAAGAAGGTCACCCTCCTTAAGGATTTTCACAAGTATCAGAGAGAAGTCCTTCCACCAATTCTTTCGGCAAATATTTATTGAGAAGCTCCAATGTGCCAGGCAGTGTTCCAGGCACTTGAGAGACGGCGGAGGACAAAACGCACGATGAGCACCTGCTCTCTTGGAGCTGAGATTCCACTGCCCTCGGCAGCTCTCACGTGGTGCTGGACGCCCTGTTTGGAGAAAACAGTCCAAAGAGGAAAAGAGAAAAGGAGAGCAGAGAGATTGTTGCCCAAAGCCTGGGAAAGATGCCCCTCCCTCCAGGTGGGCCTGCCTTCTGAGCACAGGGTCTCTCACCAGCATAGGAGCCTAGGTCCGAGGTCTGCCTCTGCCGCCTGCAAGCTGTGCGACCTTGGGCAAATCTGTCTAGCTGAGCCTCGACTTCCTCATCCTAAAACAGGGAAAGGGGTCCCTGGGTGGCTCAACTGATTAAGCATCTGACTCCTGATTTTGGCTCAGATCATGATCTCTGGGTCGTGAGATCGAGCCCCGCATCAGGCTCTGTGCTGGCCATGGAGCTTGCTTAAGATCCTCTCCCTCCCTCTGCCCCCCCCACCTCTCCCTCTCAAAAAAAAGCAGTGGGGGGGGGATAAGACAATCTATCCACAAGTGCAATGTACAGGATAAAGGAGACAACACAGGTAAAAAGCCTCTGCCAGTGCCTGCCACAAAGGAAGTACCAAAGGACAGTGACAAATTCATTTTCTTCACCTACTTTAACCACAATGACATATGGCAACAGGCTGAATGCAGAAGCAGAGATGAGAATCCAGCTGTCAGACAATGAAGAGGTTCCCACCAAAGAAATTCTCATTAAAAATATGTTATTTCTATTCACATGTAATAGGTTCATTCAACATATTTTTTAAGTTTTCAGTTTTATTTTCTAATACAGTAAATAGGAAAGGATGTAACCTACCTCAACGAGAGCCCTTTAGGGTCTGGGTAACTTTTAGGAGGGTGAAGGGGTGCTGACAGCACACAGTTTGAGAACTGCTGCTCCAGGCTTTCCAGAGTGGGCTTTCTCACACCAGCTCGTCTGCGACCTAACAACACCCCCTGTTGGAAGGACCCTCGAGGTGTCATCAGAAACCCATTGGTGGTGCAGACGAGCACACCAAGAAGAGGACAGCTTTGCCTGGGGTTACCCAGCCATCAGTTCCACCCCACACTGGAACCAGAATCCTGTCTCCTTGGCCCAGGGCTCTTGTCCACACTGCAGGCTGACAGGTGCCAATTTCTTCAGCCCAGGCTGGTTAATAATCCATCAGACTCCCCGGCACATTCTCAGCTTCCTGTTCACTCACCTGCAAACATCCTGAATGGAAACAGGACTTTCTCCCTCTGCTCTCCTAACACCTCCTGCCTCTCGACCTTTCTCCTTGACCCCCCGCCACCAGCCCAGGGGCATGACAGAGAGGATGTTGTCACCCTCATTCGGTGCCAATTAGCAAAGAACTTGGGGAAGTGAGGAGAAAGCTGTAAGATGCATGCATATTTTATACGCATTGTCTCTATAGTGTATATTACAGATATATGTCATCTGCCATCAATGGAGGGCTCACTGTGGGCCAGACACTGTATTAAGCAGGATGCTATCTCAATGAATTCTTGTGCCTCACCACCACCGATGACGGATGCACTATTCATTATTCCCATTTTACAGATGAGGAAACTGAGGAAAACAAGTGAATAAAGTAGTGACTCCCTCTGAGGGCACAGAGCTAACACTCGGCTATGCCAGGACTGGAAGTCAGGTCTGTCCAACTCCAAAGCCCAAGAGCCTGACTGGCAAATCCTTGGGGGTGAGGAGATCAGGACTTCACCAGGTTGGTGGGGAGAAGACTAAAATCTAGACCCGCTACTGTGGCACGGGAGGCATTACTGAGTGAAATTGGTCAGAAGAGGAAAAAGCCTGGGTGGCACAGCGGTTAAGCGTCTGCCTTAGGCTCAGGGCATGATTCCGGCGTTCTGGGATCGAGTCCCACATCAGGCTCCTCCGCTAGGAGCCTGCTTCTTCCTCTCCCACTCCCCCTGCTTGTGTTCCCTCTCTCGCTGGCTGTCTCTATCTCTGTCGAATAAATAAAATCTTTAAAAAAAAAAAAGAGGAAAAAGCCAGAAAGAGAATTGGTGTGATTTGGCCCTGGGGTTAAGATTGCCTGCATCCATCATTAGGGCAATTGCCCTGGGTTGGGTCATGCCTTCAGTCCTGTCCCTTTACCAACCTGACTTTGTCATAGCACAAGGGCTCAAGTCCTAACTTTGCCTGTCACTTGCTGTGAATTTTGGGTGATGTGCCTTCCCTGAACCTGTTTGCTCAAGAAAGGCTACCTGCCTCCGAAAACAGTCATGAGGCCTCCCCCACTGTGCAAACTGTCAAATATGATATGGGCATTATTAGTTCATTCTCTAAAAGGGAAGTTGCTGGGGTACAAGGTAGCTGAAAAAAGGAAGAAGATATTTGAAAAGACTCAACAAAACTGTGCTGTGGGGAGATTTCAGATTCGTTCGTTGATTACCGAGAATTAAAGAGCGTAGAGCCACAGGGTGGACCATCGGCCTTCAAAGGAGTGAACGAGAGTGCAGGTTCCCCGGGGCCCCCAGCAAGTTTCTTAAATCTCTGGACCACGATTTCCTCATGTGTAAAATATGTAAAATAATTATACCAGGTTTGCAGGGTTGTTTTGAGGTTTAAATGTGATGGTGTGTGGAGAGCACTAGTCCAATGCCAAGCCCCATCATTACCCTCCGATCGTCTTTTCAGGTGGCAGTACTGGGGAGAGGGAGAGGAAGGGTCTTCTCCATAGAACCGACTGGTGCCAGAGCCAGGCTCCAACCCTGAGCATTTGATTCCTAGCTTGGGATCCTTTTCTTTCCACCACATCTCACACAAATACACCACAGCTCACGTAGGCTCGCACCCTACTGCTTGGTTGTTTTAAATCATTATTTAATCTGCACATCAAGAATGGGGATAATAATAGTTTACCCAGGCACCCATGAAGAAACTGAAGCTCAGAGAGTTTGAGAACTTGCCCTCAGGTCACACAGCCCACCCACGGCGGGGCTGGGATGTGAAGCCTGCAATGTTTCGTTCCAAAGCCTTGGCCCTTAAGCTTTGCTACAGGGGAAAGAGCCCTCAGGCACCGTTTAGCTTAATGACTCCCAGGAGGGAGGCTGGAGATGATACAGACACAAGAGGAAGGAAGGTCCAGGGAGGATGACTTTCCAGACAGCAGGCAGTGGCTCCACAGACTCCTGGGTGGGAGCGATGAACGGTGAGTGGACTGCAGACTTGGGACGAAGTCTTCCAGCCCCACAGGACAGACTCATGGGGAGTGAGTTTCTTTGCCAACCACTAGATGCCTTAATGACGATCCTTTGTGCCAATTCTATAAATTACAAATTCTTTCCTTAAAGGACTGGAGGTGGCCTGTATTATGAATTAGGGCAGTGGAAATAAAAGCAACACATTAGAAACCACTAAAAAAAAAAAAAAAGAAAAAGAAGAAGAAGAAATGAATCAGGAACCAACCTTGAATGACCCAGGACAACAGGCTTGTATCGGATTTAGTTCTGAGCTTCCTGGCAGCTGAGGGAAAAGAAAACACAGAGCCTCTCTGAAGAAGCCTGCTTTTTTCCCAATGGACATTTGGGAAATGTCCATTCATTCATTCATTTATTCATTTATTCAATAAGTTGATTTTAAAATATCTATGTGCCTACTTTATGACAGGCCCTGGGCTCAAGTGCTGGAAATCCCAGGAGAAACGTATTAAAGAAACCAGTCTTGGGGGGCACCTGGGGGGCTCAGTCAGTTAAGCGTCTGCCTTCAGCTCAGGTCATGGTCCCAGGACCCTGAGATCAAGCCCCAGGTTGAGCTCCCTACTCAGAGGGGGGTCTGCTTCTCCCTCTGTCGCTCCCCCGCTTGTGCTCACTCTCTCTCTCTGTCAAATAAATACATCTCTAAAAAATCTTTTAAAAAGAAAGAAAGGAAAGAAGGGAGGGAGGGAGGGAGGGAAGGAAGGCAGGAAGGAGAGGAAAGGAGGAAGGAAAGAAGAAAGAAAGAGAGAGAAAGAAAGAAGAAAGAAAGAAGAAAGAAAAAGAAAGAAAGAGAAAGAAGAGAGAAAGAAAAGAAAGAAAGAAAGAAAGAAGAAGAAGAAAGAAAGAAGAAAGAAAGAAAGAAAGAAAGAAAGAAAGAAAGAAAGAAAGAGAAAGAAGGAAGGAAGGAAGGAGAAAGGAAGGAAGGAAGAAATAGGTCTGGGCATCCCTTTGCATCTCTCCCCTAGGATAATTTCCATATTTTAACTTGCATCAGTAAACTTCTGGGACTTACACCGCAGGAGAGATTTAATTTCCTCCACCCGCATGCTGTCCCCCCTCCCCTCGGGTGACGACCATAGTCCATAGTTGTCTGTTTTCAAGGTCAAGAGCCTGGACATTGCCAACCTTTTAGTTCACTCTCTGCTTTAGACCTGCTGTTCGTGATTCTCATCTCTTTCCAGAATTCTGGCTCCTGGGTAAACAGTGCTATGGTGAGAAGCTCTCGGTGAGGCTCAGGTTGAGAGGGACTGGGACCAATGGCCAATGTCCGTCATGGCTTGGGAACAGGGAGTGGTGACTCGGGGACCATCTAATTGTCTGGCTTCTCGGGGCTGACCGCCACCTCCATAAGGGCTGCTTAGCTTAGCTTGGAACCCCTCATTAAAAGAACTTTGTTTCAGTGAGAGGGAGACTAGAATACAAAGATATCATCAATCCCTGACCCAGATTCTACTCTCAAAACTAGAAGCTCACAGTCCAGGAAGCAAGATGAGACACATATTATTGACACAAAGAAGAGAAGGTAGGTAGACAGTGATCCATGCAGCAGAACTCAATGAGTTTCATCCACCTGGAGGGGTTGGGGGAAATCCAGAGAAGGCTTCCTGAAGAAGGTGGCCTTGATATAGGACCTGAAAAAAATAGATAAGATTTGGGCAAAGGACAATAGCCTACAGTCCAAAACTCTAGAGAACTTCCTTGCAACTTGCAGCCAAGTGCTATCAAGCACGGAGGGGAACTGGGAGAAGAAATGTGGAAGGAAGTCCCCATGATTCCCTTCCTACAGCGGAACACAGCACCAAGAGCCCAGCCTGCTGGGAAGCAGGTCAAGAAGTTCATGCAGGTCCAACAGGTTTTTATTTTTATTTATTTTTTTAAGTTTTATTTATTTAAGTAATCTCTACACCTGATGTGGGGCTCAAACTCACCAGCCCGAGATCAAGAGTCAAACGCTGCTCCGACTGAACCAGCCAGGAGCCTCCAAACAGGTTTTTTAAAAATGTGATGGCTTGGCCTTCATGGTGGTAAAGTGTCAGCTGAGAATAAATGGAGAGCTTTCTATCTGCCTCAGCTCTCGGGTGAAGGTCAGACAAGACTCAAGCACAGAATCCTGTAAAATCCTATAAATTCACGTAACTGAGTCCCTTCCTGCCTTTCACTGGGCATGTGCTGGGAGCCAGGCACAGTGCCACGAATTTAGTAAACTTCTGTTACTTAATCTGCACAACAATGTGATACGGTGGTATTTCTCCCAGTTTACAGAGGAATGAGACAGAGGCCCAGAGAGGTGAAGTAGTTTGCCCAAGGTCACACAGCCCATAAAGTAGGGAGCTGGATTCAAATCCAGAGAGATCCGGTTGCAAAACCTGCAACACTGGGATTCAACGTGGTGAATACCCAGGAGGAGAACTAAGAAATCACCCAGTCTACCCACCTGCTTTGAAGATGAGGAAAGAGGGGCACCTGGGTGGCTCAGTCAGTTAAGCATCTGCCTTCAGGTCAGGTCATGAACCCGGGGTCCCGGGATCGAGCCCTGCATCAGGCTCCCTGCTCAGTGAGGAGCCTGCTTCTCCCTCTCCCTCTGCCTTCCACTCCCCCTGCTTGTGCTCTCTCACTCTCTCTCTCTGTCAAATAAATAAATAAAATCTTAAAAATAAATAAATAAGAAAAGACAGACCCAGAAAGGAGAAGCGAGCTACCCAAAGACACTCAGTAGCAGAACAGGAACTGGAATCCACCCCCTCCCCCAACTCCCAGTCAGAAAAAAATGATGGCTCTTGGCCTCTAATCTCAGCTTTTCACTGCAGGTGTAGTGGCCCCAGAGAGTCGCGTTCTTTTCCCCTCACAGGTTGTCCCTGGCTTTAAACACGGGAATGCAGGGCCAGCTGTTACTAGGGCATTCATTTTCACTTCACACTTTCAGTTCAGGTAGGAACCCCCCAGGGGCAACCCCCTCCCCCCCACCCCCTCACTTGCGGGTTCTCTTCCCACGCACTCAGCATCAGGCCGCAGGCTGCGGGAGCCTCTTCCCCTCGGAGATGCTGTCTGAGCAAAGCATGTCAGGTAGTTCTGGGGCTCTGGCATTGTTCTTAGGGGGGATGGCACTCGGTTGGCGGTTTGGTTCTCTTTTAATCGTCCTTTTGTACAGAGTCAGGTCCCGCAATGGTTTTGTGTGCCTCTGTGCCTCTTTCTGTTTGGAACTCCCCCGACGCAGGGATAAAAAATATGAACCCTTTCCCCTGCCAAAGGTACAGACGTCAAGTCTTAACGCACACCTGGGAAGGAATGAGACCCCATCCCAGCTGACCCAGTGAAAAAGCCACGGTAGAGGCCAGCCGCCAATCGGTTTTTCCGAGGAGGAGAACGGGACAGGTATTGTCATTGTCATTTCACATGTGAGAAAAGGGGCTCAGAAAGTCGAAGGGTCTTGCCCAGAGTCACATGACCAGCCATGGCAGAGGGTGGGAACTAGTGGCCCTGCAGAGCCTCCCTCCATGCGGGGCACTCAGACATGTCCTGGCCCTGGAAGGAGGCCCGTCTGTCTAGGAGTCCGACACGCTGATTCCAGAAGGTATTTCTATCTTCCCACAGGGAAACCAGGCAGGGAGCTGGGTTTCCTGTTGCTCTGTGCATCCTGTTGCTGTCGGATGTTGTCTCATTAGGCCCCCCATCCAAAGGCCTGCATTTCCTGCCCTTACCTAATTTGGACAATACCGCAGGTCGGTGGCCACCCCAGACCTGGGTGAAACTCAACATGCCGGCAGCCCCCACGCTGGCGTCCCTCTTCTAGACTGGACTCTGCACGGGGTAAGCCATTCTTGGATGGGAGGGGTCTGTTTTCTAAGGGAAATATGGGGAGGGGGGAGTTTGGCTGGGGCAGCGGGGTGCAGGGAGGAAGCTTCCAGTAGTGGCAGGGTGGGGACATGGGAACTGAGAAAGCCTTGCACTGTCTGTCACTCATTCGTGACCAGGGCTGAGAATGAAGGTGCCCCATTTCGGGTCTCAGCTCAGGTGTGACTTTGGCAACATTCAGCAATTGCTCTCTGTCTCAGGCAAACACCCCTTCTCAGCTTCTGTGGGCAGGGTCATCTCTGTGCCTACAGAACAAGGGTCCCGTCTTGTGATTTGGGGGGTGTGAACTCTAGTCCCAGCTCCGCTGCTGTTTTGTTGGGTGACCTCAGGAGATTGCATCTTGGACTGTTTTCTTGATGCTAAAAGGATGGAGCTGGATTGGATGAAAGGTTTCAATCTGTTCTTCGGACGGCCTTGAAGAGAGGGCATAGGCGATAAAAACTCAGATTTTACCTGACTTAGGAATAGGGGTACCACCAATTGTAAAAATCGTTCTGCTTTCTTTTTTTTTTTTTTAAGATTTTATTTATTCGACAGAGATAGAGACAGCCAGCGAGAGAGGGAACACAAGCAGGGGGAGTGGGAGAGGAAGAAGCAGGCTCATAGCGGGAGGAGCCTGATGTGGGGCTCGATCCCATAACGCCGGGATCACGCCCTGAGCCGAAGGCAGACGCTTAACTGCTGTGCCATCCAGGCACCCCTGCTTTCTTAAAAATTGTTTAAAACCCTGGATTAGAATAAGGGCTGCCATTGATTGAGCTCTCGGGATGTGCCAGGCATATTATTCTTAACAACCTCACGGAGTAGGTGAATTATCCCCATTTGAAGATGCTCAGAATAATAATAATAGTAATAATAATAATAACTTCCAGGTATTATATTAATTTACTTAAATCCTTGCAAAACCCATCTTACAGAGGAGAAATGGGAAACCCAAGGCATTGGGTATCTTGAACAAGACACCCGGCTGGAATTTCAAGCTACAGGATGTGCTGCCCTCCCCCCTCACACTGTTACTGGGAGTCCACTCCATCTGAGGCAGCCCCTTTCCATCCAAATGGGGTTCATTCATTAGGGAGTTATTGAGCACCTACTGTGTGTAGGCATTGTGCAAGGCACTGAGGACCCAGAAATAATGAAGTCTCAGTCTCTGATCTTGACCAGTGGTTTAATATCTCTGAGCCTGCTTTATCCATGAAATAAGAATACTCACGATTTTTATTTTATTTATTTATTTTTAGATTTTATTTATTTAGAGAGAGAGAGTGAGCACAAGTTGGGGGGGTAGGGCAGAGAGAGAGAGGGAGAGAGAGAATCCCAAGCAGACTCCCCACTGAGCATGAAGCCCAATCCGGGGCTCCATCCAGGACCACAAGATCATGATCTGAGCTGAAATTGAAAGTCAGTGGCTCAACCCACAGAACCACCCAGGTGCCCCTTATTTTATTTCTTTAAGTGAGCTCTGTACTGAGCTCTGTACTGACTGAGACAGCCAGGCGCCCCAATACTTAAAATTTTTATAGTATGAAGTTATGTGGATTACATTAGATAGTGGCTCTGGAAATCATTTTATAGAATTTAAATTCCATACAAATGTTGGTTAGTTCCATTATTAATCTGGTTGGAGAAAAGCCTAGTGTGGCACCGGTTACAATCTAAGCAGAGTAGGCCTAGGAGCTTCCTGTGTGACGGGGCATCAGGGAAGTCTTCACGGGCTGAAAGATGAGTCCAGAAGGAAGGTCAGCCCGAGAAAAGAACCCTGGGGCGAAAGTGCGGGCAAAGGTGCAAGAAAGTAGAACTATCTGGTAAATGGCGGGGCATCCAGTGGAGCAAGGGAGATGGGCGGGGCTTCCGGCAGAGGTTGCTGAGCTGAGCAGGATGGCTGGGCCTGGCTGTCCGGGGGTAGTACACTGCGTTGGCGTGGGCTAGCGCTGTCCCCGTGAACACAACGGGAGATACCTGTCATTTACAGTTCTAGATGCCACGTTAAAAATGAATGAATGAATGAATGAATGAATGAATGAATAAGAAGGAACAAGAGAATGAAATGAACACTCCTGTAGCTGTCTTCAGTCACGCGTGTCAGGATCCCTCGGGAGCACATTCCCAGGAGCGGAGCTGCTGCATCCAAGGGCGGCGGCACGTGGACCACACCAGATTTTGCTGAACTGCTCTCCCAAATGGTTGTGCCGATTTACCTCCCTCCCCTGGCGGTGCTGACCGATCCTCGTTGGTCCACGCCTTCTCCAACGCTCTACCATCAGGTTGCATTTTTTACCAATCTGATGGAAGTGGAGCTTGCATTTCTGTGGTTGCTACTGAGGCTAGACGTCCTTTCAAAGGATCATCGACCATTTCTCTTTCATGCCGTTATCATTCTTCTGTGTGGGTTCTCTTTTTTCTTCAGAAATCTAAGGTGAGGTTTGCCTGTTTTATTATCTTTTCAAAACGCTGGCTTCAGTCTTTCCAGTTCTTTCTAGTCTCCATTGCTTTCCTATGTCATTAATTCCTGATCTTATTATTTCTGTCTTCTGCCTCCTTTGTATTTATGCTGTTGTTGTTTTTCTAATTTTGTGATGTTTAGCACGTTGGTCTTTTTTCTTTTCTAATATGAGCACGAAGGGCTATACATTTCCTTTTCGGTGCTGCTCGGACACTTCCCACAGATTTTAATGTTACAATTCTAAGTATTTCCTAATTCTCTTTCGGATTCTTTGACCCAAGAATTATTCCGGAGTGTGTTTTTAAAGCTTCGTACTTACGAAGTTTGTTTGTTACATTGTTTAAGTTCTTGATTTTTTTAACAAACTGCACTGTGGTCAGAGAACAAGGTTTGTATGTTACGGATTATTTTAAATCTGTTGAAATATACTTTTTACCCAAGACTTAGTCAGTTTTGATAAATGTCCACATTTGCTTGAAAACAATGTGTATTCTCCAAGTTCTATATACGACTATTTAACCCAGGCTGTTAATTGCATGTTCAAATCTTATACATTCTATTAATGAGTACATTGTCTGCTTAAATTATCAGCTTCTGAGAAAAAAATGCTAGAATCATTCACTATTCAATTTCATTTCACTTCAAGTCCAAAAATATTTATTGAGTACCTGTTATGTATCAGATAGTATTCTAAAACCTTATATAAGAGGACAAAATAGTTCCGTGACCTCATGGAACTTAAATTCTAGTGGAACAGACAGACAACGGACAATAAAATATAATAAATAGGTAAGTTATGTAGGGTAAAGTACATGTTAGAAGGTGATAAGTGATATGCGGGTGGGGAAATGTAGAGCAGAATGAGGGAGATCAGAAAAGCAGGAGGGTGGGGTGAATTACTGTATTAGAGAGTAGGAAAGATGTCATTGAAAAGGTAAAACTTGAGCCAAGACTTGAAAAGGTGAGAGCCTGAGTCAAGCATATATCTAGGGAAAGAATGCTTGGGCAGAGGGAACAGCCAGTGCAAAACCCCTGTGACAAGGGGGTTGGACCCATCAGGCAGCCAATGTGGCTAAAGCTGGTTGACCAAAGAAAGCATGATAATTAGGCAGATCAGAGAGGTAATAGGGCCAGAACACATAAAGCCTTCTAGGCCACTGTAAGTATTTGTTTGGCTTTTACATTGAATGGAATGGGCCCTACACAGGGTTTTGGACAAAGGAGTAGCATGATCTGACGTATTTTAAAGAGATCCTCTAACTGTTGTGTTGTAATTAGACTAAAGATGGGTCTGGTTAAAAGCAGGGAGCTCAGTTAGTAAGCTATCAAAGTCAACCAGGTAAGAGACGATGCTTGATTTTTAAAAGCCTAAGATAGTCTAAATAAAGCTTCAACTCCACCTCTTTCTTGGCTTATGTTACTGTCATTCACAATTCTACTTCCATTTTGTTTCTATACCCTCCAAATCAGTCATTAGCCTTATTATTATTGCTTTATACAGACAGTTATTCTCATTTACTCATACATTTAGAAACTGATTTGTTCACAATTCCTTCTTGCCTTTCTGTTCTTCCCTCTATGAAGAATTTCCTTCTGCTGATGACATACCCTTTAGCTGCTCCTTCAGGAAAGGTCTGTTCGTCGACAACTCTACTGGTATTTCTTTAGTTTGAGTTATAGTTTAGTTCCCTCCCCCCTTCTTCTGGCTTCTGTTGTTGCTGTTGGAAAATCTGCTTTGAAGTTTCATTATGATTCATTTGCTGGTATTGTGTCCTTTCCCTCTGATTGCTTCTAATTTTTTTCTCTTTGTCTTTGGTGTTCTGAAGTTTTATTATGATATATGTGAATGTGGAATTAGTTTGTGTTTAAAATTCTGCTTGTAGGGGTGCCTGGGTGTCTCAGTTGGTTAAGCGTCTGCCTTTGACCCAGATCATGATCCTGGGGTCATGGAATCAAGCCCTGCGTCAAGCTCCCTGCTCAGCGGCGACCCTGCCTCTCCCTCTCTCTGTCCCTCTCCCCTGTTTATGTTCTCTCTCTCTCAAGTAAATAAATACAATCTTTAAAAAAATAAAATAAAATTCTGCTTGTAGTTCACTGTGATTTCTGAATCTAAGGAGAATTCTGGACAATTCTCCACTCTCAGCCCACCCTCTATGGCCTCCCCAGTGCCCACCCCCACTTCTATTTTTCCCTTCTGAAATTCCAGTTAGATATATTTTAGGACTTTTCATTCAATCCTTAACCTCTCTTTTATCTGTCCCATCTCTTTGTCTCTTTGTGCTGCATTTTGATAAATCTCTTCAGATCTACCTTCTGGATCAGTGCTTTCCAACTAATCTGTTCTGTTCTTTCACCTACCATTAAGTGTTCTTTTTTCAAAGACTTTATTTTTCACTGCCAGAAATTCTACTTGGTTCTTTTTCAAATCTGCCTAGCCAGTCTCCCATTATGTACTCATGGTTTTGATTCCTTATTGCTTAATTATATTAAACATAGTCCCAAGAATGACATGAAGTCCTTGAAAGCCTCATTCTACTGTCTGACATTTCTGCGAACTCTTGTTCACATGTCCTTATACCTTTTGTTATTTTGCGTTGGGAGCTCAAATTCCATGGGCCCCTTCCTGTGGGAAACTTGTGTGACCTGGCTAGAAAGTATATTCCTCTGGAGAAATTTCAATTTTGCTTTCTAACAGTGTCTAATGATGTCCCATACAATATTTGGATGTTCTGGTTTGGTGTTTCTCAATATTTAGAACATACTTATACCAAAAAAAATTAATTATCTGACATTCAGATTTATCTGGATTCTTATATTTTATCTGGCAACACTCCTGGTGTGAAGCCAAAGTCTCATCTTCGTTGTTAAAACTTAAGCATCTTATCAAACGGGCAAACAAAACAAAACAGAACAGAATACCAATGGAAAAATCCCCTCCATCTCAGCATTCTGGATTCTATTTTTTCTTGGTTTTGATTTCCTCTTGATTTTTGGCCCTTGGAGATTTCTCTTACTTTCAAAGGGAAGTCTCAGGATTAGTCTTTTTGGAAACAAAAGACTAAAAACCTCACAGGCCACCTCTGCTCCTTGAATTCCCACATACCTCTCCTAAGGCAACCAGTACAGGCCTAGTGACCCACTAAAATGTGGAGAGGGCAAAATATAAAAGAACAAAATATAAATTGCTATTTCAACATACAATTCATCCACACAGGTAAAGGGTTTGTCTCAGCGGTTGATTGTGTGAAGTCATTATTGCGCTAATTGAAAAAGACTCCTTTCTTCTTCTCATTG
Source organism: Ailuropoda melanoleuca (assembly GCF_002007445.2). Taxonomy (NCBI): domain Eukaryota; kingdom Metazoa; phylum Chordata; class Mammalia; order Carnivora; family Ursidae; genus Ailuropoda; species Ailuropoda melanoleuca. The sequence continues at coordinate 4,021,499 of NC_048219.1, read as the reverse complement.
TACTACAGCAAAGGCTTCTTGGCAAGCCCAGCAGGAGCCAAGGGACCCACCCCATGGAAAGACGCTGGGTGATGGGGGCAGCCAATGGCTGTAAGGATGGCTTGGATTTCAACCCCATGAAAGAGTACATGGTCCTGAACAGCTCCCAAAGGATAGCTATTGCGGTGTTGTGCACCGCCCTCGCCCTGCTAAGTGCCCTGGAGAACCTGGCTGTACTCTACCTGATCCTGTCCTCCCACCGGCTCCGCAGGAAGCCCTCATACCTGTTCATTAGCAGCTTGGCTGTGGCTGACTTCCTGGCCAGTGTGATTTTCGCTTGCAACTTTGTGAATTTCCACGTCTTCCATGGTGTGGATTCCAAGGCTGTCTTCCTGCTGAAGATTGGAAGTGTGACCATGACCTTCACAGCCTCTGTAGGCAGTCTACTGCTGACTGCCATTGACCGCTACCTCTGTCTGTGCTACCCACCTACATACAAAGCCCTACTCACCCGTGGGAGGGCAGTGGCAACCCTGGGCATCATGTGGGTCCTCTCGGCATTGGTCTCCTACCTGCCCCTTATGGGATGGACTTGCTGCCCCAGTCCCTGCTCTGAGCTTTTCCCCCTGATCCCCAATGACTATCTGCTGGGCTGGCTTCTGTTCATTGCCTTCCTCTTCTCTGGCATCATCTACACTTATGGGCATGTCCTCTGGAAGGCCCATCAGCATGTAGCCAGCTTGGCTGAACACCGGGACAGGCAGGTGCCAGGAATGGCACGAATGAGGCTCGATGTGAGGTTGGCCAAGACCCTGGGGGTGGTGCTGGCTGTGCTTTTCATATGCTGGCTCCCGGTACTGGCCCTTATGGTCTACAGCCTGACCACCACCCTAAGTGACCAGGTCAAGAAGGTCTTCGCCTTCTTCTCCTTGCTCTGCCTTGTCAACTCCATGGTCAACCCCATCATCTATGCCTTGCGGAGTGGGGAGATCCGCTCCTCCGCCCATCACTGGCTGGGCCGCTGGAGGAAACATCTGAGGAGACTCAAGCTGGAAGGAAACAAAGAAGTCCCGAGGTCCTCAGTCACTGAGACAGAGGCTGATGTGAAAAGCACCCCATGGCCAGATTCCAGAGGACTAAACTTCTCTGAATACTGATGAGTCCTCTTGCATGATTTTAAACAAGCTGAGTCAGAATCATTTCACTCCCTGGAGGGGAGAGAGCAGCCTTGGCCCTATTGTCTTACTTGAGCCAGGCCCTAGGGGCTTGGACCCTTACCCCTTTTTGCTGATGACTAACGGCACTGACCCTGGCAGGTAGCTTGGCCATGCCTATTTGCACACAGACTGTTGGATAGCTAGGCCATGTGAGGAACGGCAAGGTGGGCGAGAGGCTTGAGAAGGCTCAGTGCACTTTCAGGTTAGGAGAACCTCCCCAACAAGATGGCTTAGTGATTGCATCCTCCAGAGACCACAGGAGCCAGATGGAGCCTTCAGGCTCAGCAATGAGGGACTCAGAGGAAATCTGAGAAGACGAATGGATTATTTTCCTGGGATCTCAAGATGTCAGATGGGATGGCTGGCCAACCCCGTTCTTGCTTGATTGTTGGGACCTCCTTGGTTCTAAGGCTATGAAAGACCCCACTTCTGGTCACCCTTTCCTACTGAGGACCAAAAACTTTGATACAATGAGGATCAAGGATATTGATCCACCTCTTTCATAGGTAATTGACAAGCCTCTAGTTCAGGGAATCTTGTTATTAGGGCAGTGGCCCCAGTTGACACCCTGATAATCTCCACTCACAGCCACTGTGACCTCCTAGGTCCCCGGGGAATACAGGGGAGGCTGGGACTGGTTGACACGGAATTTTCAGAGAATTTTGTGATCCCTCTGAAGTCCTTCCACTGGGAGCAGGCAATGGCCCAGCCTAACTCCAAGAAAAAGGAAGACATTCACTAAGATTTCCTAAACCCCCAAATTGTTCCCCGTTGCCCCTCAGTTCAGCTCCTTTGTCTATTTACAAGACAAGGTGTCCACTCTTCATTTGCTCATGCACCCATCTCACAAATGCGTGCCAGGCCTTGTGCTAGGTCCTGGTTGTGCAACCATAAATGAGACTGGCCCTGTCTAATGTGGGTTACATGCTACATTCTGGTGGGAAGACAGCCACTAAAGAAGATAATTACTGGTGGTACAATGAAGGAAATCATTAAGGTCATGTGATAGGGATTAATTGAGGCAACTTTAGGTAAGCTAGACCTACTATGTGCTCTGGTCATAAATGCCAGCTGGCTTTTATAGTCTTTACTATGTGCCACACACTGGGATAAGTGCTTTCAAATGAAGTATTTTGTTTAGTCTTCACAATAACCTGACCTCAAGAGGGTCTTGGTACCCTCATTTTTTTGATAAGGAAACATTTAAGAGCAAAATCATTTGCCTGTGATCACACTGCTGATATGTACCCAAAGCTGGGGTTTCCAAAGCCTGCCCCCTTTACCACTAACCTCTTGGCCTAGTTCAGTCAAATTCTGCTTGATTAGGAATAATACTTGATTCCTATAACATCAGATTGCTGCGATCTGAACTCAACATTATTTCTTCATTTTATGCCAATATACTTCATTTTCTGTCCAGTATTAATTTCCTATAATAATTTTCGACAAACTGGGGTGCCTGGCTGGCTCAGTTAGTGGAACATGCCACTCTTGATCTTGGGGTTGTGAGTTCGAGCCCCATGTTGGGTGGAGAGATTACTTCAAAATAAAAATCTTTACAAAAATTTATTTTCCACCAAGTGGCTTAAAAGAACAGAAACTTATTCTTTCATGGAAGCTTCTGGAAGCTAGAAGTCCAAAATCAAGGCATCGCCAAGGCCATGCTCCCTCCAAAGGTTCAAGGAGAGTATCCTTCCTTGCTTTCGAGTTTTGGCAGCTCCTGAAGTTCTTTGGCTTGTGGCAACATAACACCAATCTCTGCCTCCATCTTCATATGGCCCTCCTCTCCCCCACTTTATCTCTTGGCATCTTCTTTTAAGGATGTCAATCATTGGATTAAGGCACATTGTAATCCAATATGACCCCATCCTAATTTAACAAATTACATCTACAAAGACTATTTCCAAATAAGGAAACATTGACTGGTTCTGAGTGTACATGAAATTTGGGGGGACATTATTCAACCCAGTACAACTGCCGAAGGACAAAGGCAGCCCCTCAATTACAGCCCATATCATGGACTGTGTTAAGTGGCAGTCACTGGCTAGTCTTCCCCCATGAGATGAGCTCCACGTTCACCTCTTGGTCCCCAGGGGTCCCTGACAATCCAGCATAGAGACTTTTTTTTCTCCCAAATTTTTATTTAAATTCTAGTTAGTTAGCATATAGTGTAATATCGTTTTTGGGAGTAGAATTTAGTGATTCATCATTTACATATAACACCCAGTATTCAACATGACGATTGCCCTCCTTAATACCCATCACCCATTTAGCCCATCCCCCACCCCTTCCCTCCATCAACCCTCATTTTGTTCTCTTTTGTTAAGAGTCTGTTATAGTTTGTTTCCCTCTCACTTTTTTCCCCCTTCCCCTATGTTCATCTGTTTTGTTTCCTAATTCCACATATGAGTGAAATCATACTGTATTTCATATATATACCACATCTTTATCCATTCATCCGTCAATGGACACGGGCTCTTTCCATAATTTGGCTATTGTTGATAACAACATAGTCTTTTTTTTTTTAATTTTTGTGAGAGAGAGAGAACGAGTGGGGTGGGGGGGGCTAAGGGTGGGGAGGGGCAGAGGGAGAAGCAGACTCCCCACTGTGCAGGGAGCCCGATGGAGGACTCAATCGGAGGACTCCAGGATCATGACCTGAGCCCAAGGCAGGCGCTTGACTGAGTGAGTCACCCAGGTGTCCAACAGCATAGAGTCTTAAGAGGGCTGGTCAATATCTGTGGAACCAAACTGCTCCTGAAAAGCATTTTGGAACATCAAATTTTATTTTAATCCTGATACCTATCTTTTTGTAAGGCAAAGACATGGCATTAGTTTTTGAGGTAAATTTGTGATTCCTTAAAGTTTGGGCATACCTTTCTTTATTTATTGGTGGAGTCTTTTCTTTTAGCAAAGAAAATGCCCAAGTGCCTGGCATAAATCGATACTCAGTAAATATTTTATGTTTAATGAATAAAATTAGAATTTAAAAATCATTGAATTAAATGCACTTCCACACTTTCTATCTCTCTCTTTTCACATTCATGCTCAATTTCTGCCTTATATAAAGAACTAGCATATGGATGAGGAGAGCAAGCAGAGAAAGGGGACCCTGGATGTGACAGAGCTCTGCCCTCATTGTTTAGATGAGGGAATGGGCCCAGACAGTGGACAAGACTTGCCCAAGAAGACCCAACAAGGTGGTATCCAGTGCTAGAAATGCAGGTTTCCCAACTTCCAGCTTTGCCCACTCTGTGGTCATGTCTCTCACCTGTCCCTGCAGATTTACTTGTCGGTTGTGAGGATAAGGAGAAGTGAAGGTCACAGTGTCCCATTTTATCTTCCCCATGATGAATTCTCTAAGACCATTAGTCATCAAAGACCATTAGTCACTCTGATCACTAGAAGATGCGTGCAAACAAAATGGGTTTTGTATTGGTTTGGTTTGAGGTGTCTGTGCTCACTGTTCTGGGCACCATTCCAACACAATCTTGCAGAGAAACACCCAAGATAAAATAGCTGTTCAATCAGCAACAGCTACTCTGTTTCCTTATCACTCTTAGAATGAGGAAGTGCTTGGTTCTGTCAACACAGGCCCCAACCCCTCTCAGGGTGTAAGAGAGAAGTGGGGGGGGGGCACAGATTCCACACTGGGAGACTTGGATTCTGGCCCCACCCCTGCTCACACTAGCAGTGTGATCTTGGGCCACTCCAATCCCCTCTCTGGGTCTCAGTTTCCTCCTGGGAAGAGCAGGGAAGGGAATAGTTTCAAGGACCTCCAAAGACCCTTCAAACTCTGATAGGCTGCAGTTCCTCTCACTGATAGGTGGGGAATGGCTGTGCCACGTGGGGTCGTTAGACCCTCCCCACCTGATGACCTCAACCCCTGTTTGAGCACACATCTTGTACAAATTGTAGAAGGACCCGTGACCTCCCTGCCAGAGAAGGTTGACACGGGCACTCTTTTGGCCTGGGGCTCTCAATTTTCTCACCGTGCTACCCTAAAAATGTTCCTTCGTCGCAGTCTGTACATAGGTCTTATTTTTCCAGTTAGACATTAAGCTCCTTGTATTGCCTCAGGGGCGCCCGGGTGGCTCAGTAGGTTGAGCGCCTGCCTTCTGTTTGGGTCATGATCCCGGGGTCCTCCGATCAAGCCCCACATCGGGCCCCCTGCTCGGCGGGAAGTCGGCTTCTCCCTCTCCCTCCGCCCCTCCTCCCTGCTCATGCTCTCACTCTCATTCTCTCTCAAATAAATAAAATCTTAAAAAAAAAAAAATTCCGAAAGCAAGCTCAATAAATATTAGACAGGCAAAATGATCACAGAGGCTCTTCCTCATTCAATGCCCAGCTTTCTCCCTCCTCTCCCCTGGTAATACTTCTTCCCCCCATCCCTCCATCCCGCGTTTCTGCCAGGGTTGTCACAATGCCTTTCTGCCTCCAGGCTTGCTCTTCTATACTACAGTTCAAGAAGCCCCCTATGGCTCCCAATGGCAAAATGGACTACTCCCAGCTCTCGGCATGCACTGGACCGTCCATGCCCCCACGATTTCACCCGGCTGTGAAGTCCCTTCCCAGTGTTCATTCGTCCATCCGCGGAGCGCGGTCAACGACGCTTTGCGTTTTTCTCCCTTTGAGCGCCAGAGGGCGCTGCAGGACCGGCCGACCGGGCGGGGAAGACAGTTGCCAAGCAACCGGGTTGACACGCCCCTTTTCCCTTCCTAGCCAATCATTAGTGAGAGTGGGCGGAACCGCCCGGCCCGTACCTGCGCGTTAAGAGGCGGCGGCGGAGGCTTGGAGGCCGCGACGCGGACTGCCGACATGAAGTCGAGGGCAGTGGGGCCGGGGCCGCGGCTGCTGCTCCTGCCGCTGCTGCTGCTGCTGGTGTTGCGGGCGGCGTACGTGCGCGGGGTCCAGCGTGCGCGCCGCTACACCCCGGACTGGCAGAGTCTGGACTCCCGGCCGCTGCCGGACTGGTTCGACAAGGCCAAGTTCGGGGTGTTCGTGCACTGGGGCGTGTTCTCGGTGCCGGCCTGGGGCAGCGAGTGGTTCTGGTGGCACTGGAAGGGCGAGGGGCTGCCGCAGTACGAGCGGTTCATGAGCGACAACTACCCGCCCGGCTTCAGCTACGCCGACTTCGGGCCGCAGTTCACGGCGCGCTTCTTCCACCCGGAAACCTGGACCGACCTCTTCCAGGCGGCCGGGGCCAAGTGAGTGTCGCCGTGGGGACCGGCGGAGCCCCCCTGCCGGGCTCGGGCGGACGTTGGGCAGGTGGGAACCGAGCGGGGGGTGGGGGCGGGGGGGAGTCGAGCCGGTTCGCCCGGGGTCGCTCAGCTGCCGGTCTGACTTCGGGTGCCCCCGGGGCCTGTGATTTGCCTCCTGAAGGATGCAGAACTAAGTGTGGCACGCCCGATCACGCGGAGGAGGCGCGTCTGCTTGGGAGTTAGAAGAAAGTAAAGGTTTTCAGGGAGATGGTGGGCTGGAAAGCCCTCGGTGTCTACTCGTATATCGAGACGATCGAGCTGTGTGATACTTAGTGTCCCTTCCAGGTCATCAAGACAATCAGGATTCCGGAATTTTCATCCAGTGGTCTGGCGTTTTGTCCCCTCCCTGCAGCCTCCTTCCGTGGTGATAGAAAGGGGTTGTATTAGTTCTTTTTAGCTTTAACATCTTCCAGAGGAAAAGGGAGGGAAAGAGAGTACTGGTGCGCAGTACACTTGGACAACAAGACCGATTCTCACTCGTCTGCACACAGAGGGTGCTCAAGAGATGTTTGAACTATTTTGAGAGCTGTCGGAGCTTCTGTGCGGAAGGTTCAGGGAAGTGAAAGTGTGGCGTGCTGAAGTGGAAAAGGGAGAGGCTGTTGAAGGCTGGGGCCAGTCCGGAAGGACTAATCCTTCCGGACAGTATGTTGCCAGGTGTGAAATCAGAGAATGGTTGCCCTCAGCTTCTAGAAGAGTTAGCTTGGCGGCCAGGAGGGAACGGGTTGGAGGAGGGTAAGAATGGAGGCAGGGAGGTTGTCCAGCTCCTGGCTTAGAGCCGTCTTCCACCCTTACCTTATCTCCTCAGTCACCTCCGGGGTTTTAGTTTCCCTCGGACAAGTTTTCTTGTACTAAAGAAAATTTACAGCTGACATTTAGTATTTGCCGGTAAATGTATGGAAATGTAAGGCTCTAATAAACACAGGTGGTGGTCACTGTCTAATAGGAGCCTTAGAGATCCTTAATTTACAAATAAAAAAATTGAAATCTGGAAAACCTTTGTCCAGACCCCTTATTTTGTGGCCCAGGTGACAAGCCCAGAAAGAGGAAGGGAACTAATGTCCTACGTCCAAATCTCATGATTCCAAAGCAAAGGTTCTTTTCACCATACCAGGGGTCTGCAAACTGTGGCCAGAGAGAGGGGTCCGCTGCCTGTTTCTGTAAATTGCATGAGATGAGAATGATTTTTACATTTTAAAAGGGTTAAAGAAGAAAAAGGAAAGGAGCCCACAAAGCCTGAAATACTATGTGGCCCTTCAAGTCTTGGAGCTCCTCACACCAGCCAGTGATTAAATTATCACGTGCAGGCATCGTCGGTTTTTCTGCCAGACAAGCAAATGAAATGTTGAGTGTTATTTCAACACTGCACTTTTCTCCCCAGCTCTTTTGGTCTTTTGTCACCTCTATAAATGAGAGGCAGTTCATATGGCCTTTTCTTTTACTTTCCTATCTGTTATCTCCAGAACGAGAGAGCTAAGGTGCACTTCTTTTCCCTTACCTACTCCTTCCTTCCCGCTGGGCCTTCTCCTCGGCTGGGGACTAAGGACTCTGGCTTCCTTAAGTTTGCTTCCATTCCTGGAGCAGTACCCACGGGGAGATGTGACTGCAGCACCTCCCCAGGCATCACCAACACAGTTACTCATGCAAGTACATTTCCTGTGGTCAAGTTCTCCCAACCTTTTTAAAAAGCCTCAGGCATTCTGGGTAAGCTCATGCTTGTGGCCCACCACCTGCTTCCTTTGCTTATGTAGTCTTGCTGTCCACAGGTATGTAGTCCTGACCACAAAGCACCACGAAGGCTTCACAAACTGGCCGAGCCCTGTGTCTTGGAATTGGAACTCTAAGGATGTGGGTCCCCATCGTGATTTGGTTGGTGAGTTGGGAAAAGCCCTCCGGAAGAGGTAAGTATCTACAGATGGTTTCTGTTGTCCTCTCTTTTGATCTGTCATTCCTCTCTGCTCTTGCGTGTTCTCTAAGTTTGCGTGTAGTGAGTAAACCTGACGGGCTCTGGCCTGTGAATTAGCGGTGTTTGGTTCTTGGCATTTTTCATGTGACCAAAGGTGATATCATCAGAGAAGTTCACGGCCCTGTTTAGGTGAGGGATACCCCATGTAGACCACAGTGCCTCATTTGCATTCTGCAAAGGATTCTTTCTGGAAGGCCTTCCAACCCAGGGCCTTTTCCAGTGTCTAATGAAGGACTGGCTCTCATCTTTGTGTCCCCCTTAGCTGTCAGCATGCAGCTCTGTGGGCATTCAGAGAAAGTTTGGATGAATGCTAGGTCAAGAGGGAACTGACAAGGGTGGCAGTTAAAGGAGGCAGAAAATGAGGTAAGGAGCTGCTTGGTTGATTCTTCTAATTAATGCTCCCTAATATTTGCCACTTAATAAGAAGTAACTTCCCAAGATCAAATAGCTTGGAAGTGGCAAAGGTGGGATTTGAACCCAGTTATCTGATTTTGGACCTACAGTTTTGGGTATGATTGCCTATAGAGAGGAAATGTGATATTTGTACCTTACCCCATCTCAGCTCTATTGTGATTTTGTAAACTTGATGCCCTGTTGAAGGAGTAGACCAGCCACCTGTTTATATAAAGTTTGGTTGGAACACAGTTACACCCACTCATTTATGTGTTGTGTCTGTGGCTGCTTTCAAGTTACAATTTCAGAGTTGGAATAGAGACTGCAAGGCCTGCAAAGCCTAAAATGCTATGTGGCCCATAAAGAAAGCGTTTGCTGACTCTGGGGACCTGGTCAATATTCAGTTTCCCAGCGCTGTGCGCAAAGTCCTGCAAAGCAAAACAGTCCTGCTATAAAAGTCAGATGTTGATTAGACTGGACCTTATGATCCTTGATTTTTACCTTCTTTGTTTAGTCCTCAAGTCATATGATGAAGTATCTAATTCTTTCTGTCTTATCTGTGCTGTTGCAATATTATCCTTACTTCTCACTGCAGGACAGCGTTTCTGTGACACTCACCATTCATAACTCAAAACAAGTTTTATTGTGTATGAAAATAGGTCACTTTGACTCTCTTTCATTTTGGTTGAGAATTCTTAACATTTTTATGTTAAGAACTATTGGTAAATCTTAAATAAATGAAACAGTAAACCCATGTTTGTTAATTTCAACTACATAGAAAATGTTACTAATGATTATTTCCTAGTGACAAGATTTGGGATGTTTTATTCTTTTTACTTTTTTCTGTTTTCCATTATCTCTACAATATGTATTCTTATGACTGACAGAGAAAACCGTTTTTAAAAAGGACTGTGTGTCATTACTGAGATAACTGACATAAAGAAAAGATGGTTTAAATGCCATCTGAGGGGCACCTGGGTGGCTCAGTCAGTTAGGCCTCTGCCTTTGGATCAGGTTATGATCCCGGGGTCCTGGGATCGAGTGTCACAGTGGGCTTCCTGCTCAGCGGGGAGTCTGCTTCCCCCTTTGTCCCTCCCCACCTGCTTGTGCTCTCTCCCTCTCTCTCTTGGTCAAATAAACAAAATCTTTTTAAAAATGACGTTTGATGTTAAGGTATTTGTGTATAAAAAGTAGTCCTGTGTGTGATCAAAAACCCAGTCATTTTGTTTAAGTTAATGATACGAGATAATTTAAGGAAATGGTTTGCGATCGCACTTGCCCCCGCATGCCCTTACTGGTGAATTTCACTGAGACGTAAAAATGCTGCCACAGATTTTTCTTAAACTACATTTTTTTTCTTTGTTTAATGGACATTTGCTGTTCTGTTTTTCTGTTTAAGGAACATACGTTATGGACTCTATCACTCACTTTTAGAATGGTTCCACCCACTCTACATACTTGATAAGAAAAATGGCTTCAAAACACAGTATTTTGTCCGTGCAAAAACAATGCCAGAACTATATGACCTTGTTAACAGGTAAAAAAAAAAAAAAAAAAAAAAAGTTTTTTGTCCTTATGACTTTTATCAGTGAAATCAGAGTTTCTTATAGGATACTGTTAAGTTGGGGGAAAAGGGGAAAGGAAGGAATGTGGAAAAAAATCTATAAGATAATCAAAATGAAAATAGTGGTTTGCATTAAGACAGAATATATTTTTTCCTCCTACTGTTCAAAACTCCCATAACGTGGTCGTATTGCTTTTATAGATTGAAACAAACAAACCAAGGATGGGGGTTTTTAAGTTTTAAAGTCAAGACTTCAGTCCCTCCTTGCATGCTGGTTTCTTTGTCAGGACCTTGGAGAGGGGCAACATGGCCACCAAGGACCCCGCACAGGATTTGGCATCTGGCAGATTGCATTTAAGTCCTGGCTCTTGTTACTCACAAGGCTTAAAGGACCACCCTTCTGAGCCTCAGATTCTCACTCTGTAAAGTAGGGGAATAATGCCTTCGATATAGGGCTCAGAATAACGTGTGAAAAGTATCTGTCACTTTGCCAGGCGTAGAATAAGGGTGTTATTATCATTATTTTTCTTAAAATGATCATTTTCACAGTGGGATTCAGCACTAGTCTTCAGCATGCTTTATTTCTAGTTTGCCCTTCTTGCACCTGGGGGCTGGCTCATAGAGGATGGTGGACCTTTAAAGCTCCAGGGGCAGCCATCTCTGCCTGGACTCTCATTTTAGCCCAAAACCAAAACAAAATTCCTTGCATCCAGATGACCTCCCTAAGGAAACAGTAGGTTGTAAGAGACCAGCAGAGGCTTGGAGTCAGACAGAACGGGATCTGAAATCCAGTTTTTTCTTGCTGGCTGTGTGGCCTTGAATAAACTCCTGAATCTCTCTCGATCTCAGTTTCTTTATCTGTGAAATGGGGATACTATACGCCACAGGGTTGTTGCGAAAACTAATGAGGCAATGAGTGTGAAGTGCCTCGTACAGTTTCTCGTTCACAGTAAACACAGACCACCAGCATTATGCTTGCCTCTTAGACAGGCAGTCTTTTCCCGAGTCTGCTTGCTGTCCTGATTACAGAGGACCGCGTAGGATCAGGCATCAGCAGACGTGCATTTGAGTTCCAGCTCCTCTTACCTGTACGTTTTTATCACCTAAAACAAATAGCCCTGCCGAGCATCTGATTCTTGCTCTCTAAATGGAAATAATCGTGCTTACCTTATAGGTGTATATGCATGCACACGCGTGCTCGCGCGCATTCACACACACTCACGCCACACAGAGCTCAAAGTGGCGTGTGTGAAGGGTGCGGCTGCGGCTCGGGCGGACTCTATAGATCCTTTATGGTTGGAGCTTGGGGGAGTTGTCCAAAACAATGCATTTCTTGGACTAGTTCAAGCTCTTGGTACATTTTTTTGATTAAAAACACAGATAATTTTTTAAATTTAAATTCACGTTAGATAATACATAGTGTATTATTAGGTTCAGGGTAGAGTTTAGTGATTCATTGGTTGCACAGAACATCCAGTGCTCATCACATCACGTGCCCTCCCTCGTGCCCATCCCCCAGTTACCCCATCCCCCACCCACCTCCCCTCCAGCAACCCTGTGTGTTCCCTAGAGTTGTTTCTTATGGTTTGCCTCTCTGTTTTTATCTCATTTTATTTTTGCTTCCCTTCCCCTGTGTTCATGTGTTTTGTTTCTTAAATTCCACCTATGAGTGAAATCATATGGTATTTGTCTTTTTCTGACTGACTTATTTCACTTAGCATAATACCCTCTAGTTCCATCCACATCTTGGCAAATGGCAAGATTTCGTTCTTTTTGATGGCTGAGTAATACTCCTCTGTGTGTGTGTGTGTGTGTGTGTGTGTGTGTGTGTGTGTGTGTGTATGTATGCCACATCTTCATTTCCCGTATTTTGGCAGTTGTGGACATTGCTGCTATAAACATTGGGGTGCACGTGCTCCTTCAAATCACTCTTTTTGTTTCCTTCGGATAAATACCTAGTAGTACAATTGCTGGGTCATAGGGTAGCTCTGTTTTTAACTTTTTGAGGAACCTCCGTCCTGTTTTCCAGAGTGGCTGCACCAGCCTGCATTCCCACCAACAGTGTAAGAGGGGTCCCTTTCTCCACATCCTCGCCAACAGCTATTGTTTCCCAAGTTGTTCATACATCGTAAAAGCAGAAACCTTAATTCTGTGGTTTTGGAGCACCGCTCTTTTCGTTGGAGTTAGTTGCTGCAAGGAAACCCAATTGTTTATATACTGTTTACAACCCTGTTTCTTCAGAAGACATTGAGAAAAGATTAGGAGGAAATGTACCAAAATACTGTGTATTAAACGGCGGTATGTGAGGGACCTCAACAGAGTTATGGTTGTTGTTTTGTCTCTTTAGTTTTCCACGTTGTCTGCACCATGGGAATTATATGGTACTTTCAAAACGAGAGCAAATCTTAAAATATTTGTTACAAAATAGATCCGTAAGACTTTACTGTGAATAGATTCAGATAACAAACTTTGTCCTCATCGCGTGTCTTCCAGGTATGAACCTGACTTGATTTGGTCTGATGGAGAGTGGGAATGTCCTGATACTTACTGGAACTCTACAGAGTTTCTTTCTTGGCTCTACAATGATAGCCCAGTCAAGGCATGTGATTGTATGACTTCTCTCTTATTTATCTGTTATGAGAAAAGAAAGAGTAAGGAGCCAAGATCTGGAGTAATAAGAGTGACAGCAGCAACAATACTAAATACTCGTAGCGACATGGAGGTGGTAGGGACCAGGGGACTTTGTGGATGTTAACGGTTTCTCCTTTAATTCTTGATTTTGACAACAGAGGTTTAAAGCTTGTTAAGTTTAAATAGTAGAATAGGAGTTCGTAGAAGTCCCAGAGACTTAGAGAAAGTAAAATAAACTGTTAAGCAGGCAAACATTATAAATGAGAAAAACACCCAAAAATTAATATACAAAATTAATATACGAAATTATGGGAATAAGATGCAAATATTTATGACCTCATCTCATCTGTGCTGGTTATGCAGTTTAAATCTCAAGAGGGAATTTCATTTCTCTTATATCCACATGGATTAGGTGAGGTCACACCTGAATCCTACCCACCCAGATCTGTATCCCCCATTTAAGTGAGAGAAATAACTCTGTGATATCATATTGTCCACATATCTGTCTACTCAGCCAGTCTCTGCTGGATCTCTAAGGGCAAGAACTGTTGTATTCACCTTGGATACCCCAGTACAAGAATCATAGTAGTGTTAATCATTAATATTGAGATATTCCGCGGGGCTCAGTTGGTTAAGTGTCTTTTTTTTTTTTTTTTAAAGATTTTATTTATTTATTCGACAGAGATAGAGACAGCCAGCGAGAGAGGGAACACAAGCAGGGGGAGTGGGAGAGGAAGAAGCAGGCTCCCAGCAGAGGAGCCTGACCATGGGGCTCGATCCCATAACGCCGGGATCACGCCCTGAGCCGAAGGCAGACGCTTAACCGCTATGCCACCCAGGTGCCCCTGGTTAAGTGTCTGCCTTCGGCTCAGGTCATGATCCCAGGGTCCTGCGATTGAGTCCCACATCCAGCTCCCTGCTCCGCGAGGAGCCAGCTTCTCCCTCTCCCTCTGCCTGCTACTCCCCCTGGTTGTGCTCTCTCTCTCTCAAATTAATTTTTAAAAATCTTTTTTAAAAAAAGATATCCTGGGTAATGATTTCTCATAGTTCAGCAAAGATTTGAAGGAAAGAAAATATTTGCTGACTTTTCTTTACCTAGGAAAAGAAAGTCAGGGCCATGTAGTGGAAAGCATCCTGGCCTGGGTTCACATGCCTGATTCACAGTCCCAGCTTCCTGCAAATCTGCCCAGGGGTGTGACCTCAGGCACGTCTTCTCCTCCCCATTTCTCCTTTAAGAGAAGAAGTCGTTTACCAGATGATCTTTAAAACAGGTTCTCCCAGCTCTGACATTACATGTGGCTTGACCAGGGTTTCTCAGCCTTAGCACTATTGACTTTTGGGGCTGGATATTTTGTTTTGAGGGGGCCGTCTTGTTTGTCCTAAGACATTTAACAGCATGCCTGGCCTCTACGCACTAGATGGCAGTAGCACCCTCCCAACGGTGGCAACCAAAAGTGTCTCTAGACTTTGCCAAAAGTCTCTCGAACAAAATAGCCCCCAGTTGAAAACCGTTCTAGACCAAGTCTGTTCCTTATGTCCAAATACACAAGTTGCCAAACTGCATTATGTAAGGAAATGAAGTGGTTTTACACCAGATGACCCAGTGCTCTCCTCTTGTAGGATCAAGTAGTGGTGAATGACCGGTGGGGTCAGAACACTTCCTGTCACCATGGAGGATACTACAACTGTCAAGATAAATTCAAGCCAGAGAGCTTGCCAGAGCACAAGTGGGAAATGTGTACCTCCATAGACAGGGTCTCCTGGGGCTTTCGTCGTAACATGGTGATGGGGGACATCGCAAGTGAATGTGAAATCATTTCGGTAAGAGCACCTGCGAGTTGGTTATTCATTAACTACGGTCTCAAGGTAGCCTTCTAACTAAGCGTAGTGGGAGCACTCTGGATGGAAGTGCAGGTCGCTGGAACCCCCTGGGTCATTGAACACACCCATTGAAACCTGTCCTGGGGCATGTGGGTGGCTTAGTTGGTTCCAGCTCTTGGTTTCAGCTCAGATCATGATCTTGGAGTTGTAAGATTTAGCCCCACATCAGGCCCCGTGCTCAGCATGGAGTCTGCTTGGGATTCTCTCTCCCTCTCCTTCTGCCCCTCCACACCCCTCAAATAAATAAATAAATCTTAAAAAAAAAAAAACCCTGTCCTAAGGAAATAATTGTAATTACAGAAGAAAGTCTTACATATAGAGATGTTCTTCCCAAAATTATTTGCAGTTGGATATGTGGGTGGTTTTAATTTCTTGCAGCCATAACGGGATATTTAAGTAGATTTGGGGATTTTCCTTAACCATTAAAATGTTTATGAATGTAATATTGGTCAATGCCTAGGGTTTGAGTGAAAAATAAGTTACAGATTATCACAACTATATAAAACATATTTCCACTGCACAGGGCAAAGATCAGAAGGGAATATCAAAAGTTGATGGTGTGGTGTCTTTGGGGTACTATAACACATTGTTCTTTAAATTTTCTGAATGTCATTTTTCTGGGTCCACTTGAAGCGTACCTGTTTGAAGTCACAGTAAACACCGCGCACACACCATGCATTCCACACCACTCCAGGAGCCATGAAGAGTATATCCCTTTACAGCACGTTTTCCCAAAGGGACAGTATATACATGTATGTCGCCCATTTCATACAGTGTCCCACATTCTGCATCCCTCTTCCGTGTCCCCCAAGTCTCCCTGGCACCCACTCAGAACCCCTCTCCTCTGATCCCGTACTCTGTCCGCACGGCTCCCTGGGATCACAGCCAAGTGCTTTGTTCTCAGCTCCCACCACACTCTGTGCTGCTGACGCACGGCCCTCCCCGCCGCCCGCCGCAGCGGGGGAAGCGCAGGCCGGTGATCACTCCGTGGAATTCGAGTTAATATATTTCTCCACCTTGTAGCAGGATTTGTCAGTTTTCTCATGTAAGCCCGTCCTGCTTTTATGATGACAAAAAATGGAGGGCCTTTTCAAAAGGGTTAAGGATATTCACCAAGGAGAGAATGTGCCCTACATTCTTTTTCTTCTCTTAATACCTGTGCGCTCTGAGCGTTATGCTGGTCTCGGCACCTTTTGCTAGGATTTCACTGTTTCTGCTCTCACCAGGAACTGGTTCAGACTGTGAGCTTGGGAGGCAACTACCTTCTCAACATTGGACCAACTAAAGATGGGCTGATTGTTCCCATCTTCCAAGAAAGGCTTCTTGCTGTTGGGAAGTGGCTGAGCATCAATGGGGAGGCTATCTATGCCTCGAAACCATGGAGGGTACAACTGGAAAAGAACACGACATCTGTGTGGTGAGCTTGTCCTCTGTCGCTTGCGGAACAGGACAGCAGCCCCTTCCCGGCTGGCATCTCCTTAGCTCCTCAGTGTTACAAGCCAGGGTCAGAGCTGTCTTGAGGAAACCCCAAAGCTGCGCTTTTGCTATTAAATATTTACCCCAATTTATATCTTAAGCCAGCAGGATATCTTTGAGTAGCGAGAGGTATGGTGGGCTTGGTGAAAGGAGGAGCTATGAAGCGTCTGTGACTATACTTGACCTTGTTACCCTGCCTCCTAAAAATAGTAATAGCCCATGCTGGCACAGCACTACCCATGTTTAAGGCTCCAATCCAGATTCTTTCCACTCGCGGAATCCCCTCAACAATCCCACTGAGTGGTTACTGTTATTATCCCCACGTTACAAGTGACCAGGGGACTCAGGGCAGCTCTCTACCTTGCCTAGGATCACAAAGCTAACTCCTGGAGAAGTCGTGATTCAAACTTGGATTTGTGCATCTGTTATTTGACCTTGGGCCTGTGTTTTTCAAGTGTGAAATGGGGTGATGATACTTAGCTTCCTGTGGTGGTTGTGGAGGTAAAGCGTGTGAATTTGTGGAAAGGCCCAGCAGGGCACCGGGCGCATGCCAAGTGTTCGGTGAGAGGCCCCTGTGCGTGTGATGCCATCGGACATAGCCCTCTGCATCGGCGGAAACACGTTCATCCTTCCGCTTGGGGTGAAGGCCTGTGTAGTGATTTTCACCCTCTTCTCTAAGCGCGGTGAACTCTCAGAACCAACCCAGCCTCAGTGCACGTCTTATGGATCCGCTGCGGTTTCCCACGGATTTGGAGTTGAAAAAAGATTTGAATAAAAAGGCAAATGGCTACGGTGTGAAATAACTGGTATTAGAGTTAAAAATGTTTAAAGAAAACTTACAACCCGATAGAGAGGGAAAATGGAAGCGAGCCCCAGGAAGAGTCTCACAGGGCTGCCTTCTTCCCACAGACCTTGATAGGTTTGAGTTCGTAGCCCTTCCTGGCAGCACTGACAGACTCAAGGTGTTGGGATCGGTAGATAATTGAAGGGCTATATGAGGCTATGTGTCAGGGTCCCAAGCTGGGTATTTCTGACACGGACGTTTCTTCTCTCCCAGGTATACCTCAAGAGGGGCAGCTGTTTATGCCATTTTCCTGCACTGGCCAGATGATGGAGTCTTGTACCTTGCATCCCCCGTCACTACCTCGACCACACAGGTGAGGAGCCTCTGTGAGTCTGCTCCGGGAGGTACCTTTCCTCAAGGAATTGGAGGTCTTCTCTACTTCTTCCTTCCTGCCCCAGGTCTCCCCCATATTGACCACCCTCCTTCTAGACTATCTTCCCTGCCCTGGCCCAGCGCGGCCGTCTCCCATCACGTTCAAGCCATATTCTGTACTCAGCACGCTGATGTTTTTTTTCTCCATTCCCTTTTGCTTTCTGCAGATAACAATGCTGGGGATCGAGAAAGATCTGAAGTGGTCCACAGATCCAGAAGAAGGTCTGCTCGTTTATCTGCCCCAGTTACCACTCTTCACTCTGCCAGTTGAGATTGGTTGGACTATAAAGCTGACAGGAGTGCACTGATCATTGGAGTTCAGGCAGAACGGCCTCCTATATGCTGCTTTGGTTTTCCTCTTAAAGCACCATTGTTGCAATAAACTACTTCTCTACTCAGAGATGGCTTTTCCAACACATTTTAATCAAAGGAACTGAGTGCGTTATACTGATGTCTCAGTGGTCAGAGACCTGAGATCCATTGCTAGTATACCTCTCTCTGATCAGCAGGAGGCACTAACCGGTTAAGCTCTGAATTCATCCTTCTATTCCTAACCTGGGGAGGGACTCCGGAAACTTCCCTCCATTCTCTATGTTTGAAACCTCTCTCCTTAATCAATGACTTCAGATAAAGAAGGAACCAAGTCACCCTACTGCCTATGCAAGGAGGTGAAAAGGATTTGGCAAGCTCAACCATAGGCTGTGTATTTAACATCTGTTGTCACAGCACCCCTTGGGGAGGAGGAGAGCCTGGAAGAGAAGGAAAAGGCTTGCTAGGGCTGCTAGTGGTCAGCCCTTTGGAAGTTTCCAAAGCAAACTAGGGGCTCAGAAATTCAGTCTGTTTACGGTAGTATATGAAGAAAATGAATGTGATTCTGCCCTGCTTTTTAAAATATGATCAAATAAATAAATTTTTATGTCAAATCGTTTCTACCAAAAAGCATGTTGTAGTTTTCTTCTCCCAGTTTCTTATGGACTGCTTATGAAAAGCTGAAAAGCTTTGTTTCGGGGGGAAAAAAAAAAAAGGACTTGCCAAGTCTCCTTGATGCCAAACAAAGAACATAATTCCTTTGGTTTTTCTGCTTCTCACTTCTAGTACCATTCTTTTGAGTTGGCAACCAGTTCAGCCCCTTTAATTATAGACCCAATCAGATTTTCTGTTTGTTTTTTATTTAATAGATATATTTATAAATCTTCACCCAAAGTTTGAGGAGTATTTGTTTTCTCAAGCACGTGGAATATTTACAAATGTAAATATCAAAGGAACACTGTCATACAGACTTGTATGTCTGCAACATAATTAAAGGAACAAAAGAAAAACTCGGCGGAAGAAAACCTATATATTTGGAAATTTTAAAACACTTCAAAATAGTTCAGTGATCAAAGAAGACACCATACAAGGAATTAGAAAATACTGAGAATAATAATGAGACCACTATGCACTGAACTTTGTGAGATGGAATGAAGTCTTTAGAGAGGATTCTGGGAAGATGACAGAGAGGAGGCACCGGGAATCTGTCTCCTGCCCTAGACAACAATTACACTGGCAGAGTTTGGTGGAACTATTGTAGAAGTCTGGAGTCTACCAAGGCTCCAGCTTCCAGAGGAAGATTCAAATGGTAAATTGTGGTCTTGGTCAATTCACCTACCTATCCCCCAGCCACAGCCATGTAGCGGGCAGCTATGAACATGCTCCTGGAGCAACTTTTACACGGCTCGTGGGAGCCAACAAGGGCAAAAAGGACCCTGTCCTCCAAATATCTGGGATTTGAGTTCTGATCTCTGATTGCTGCTTCTGATCACAGAAGTAGAGGGAAAGAGGTGGGCAGCCATTGTTGCACCTCCCCCCTGCTACAAGGCCCTCCTCTGGCTGAAGTGACTTCCAGTGGATTTAAAGGATTGATGACCCCCCTTCAAATATTCCCCCTTTTGGGAGCCAGACATTAAAAACTAGGACATTCAAAAACAACTGCATGTATGAGGAAAATTCGAAAGTGACCACGCATGCCCACCTCTGGCTCATCTGCAGCACAGAGACAGCCTACAACAATCAAAATGCAAAAATAATAACAACAACCAAAAAAAAAAAAAAAAAAAAAGCAGGCCCCGGGGAGGGGGGGGNAACCAAAAAAAAAAAAAAAAAAAAAAAAACAGCAGGCCCTGGGAAGTGGGGCAGAGGGGGAATCTGATTACCAGAGTTACTACATTATTAGATTCCAATGTCCAGATTTCAACAACAACAAAAAAGTAAATCAACAGAAACTGAAACAAGCCCCTGAAAAAGACCTGGTGGCAGGTAAACTAGACAGACCTTAAAACAGCTGCCTTAAAGATGCTCAGAAAACTAAAGGAAGCTGTGGGGGAAGTCAAGAAAATGATGTAAGAATGAAAAGGATATGTCAATAGATAGCTAGATAACCTAAGAAGAAACCGCACACATACACAATTCTGGAGCTGAAAAGTACAACTGAAATGAGAAATTCACCAAAGAGATTCAAAGGCAGATTTGAGTAGGCAGAAGAAAGAATACTGCACTTGAAGATAGGACAATGTAAATTCCTGAGTCTGAGGAATTGAAAGAAGAAAGATTGAAGAAAAGACCATATGTTAGAGCAGGGATAAACAAAATAGAGAAAAACAACAGAGAAGATAAATGAAACAAAGTTGGTTTTTTGAAATATCAGCAAAATGACAAACCTGTAGCTAGGATGGACTAAGGAAAAAGAAAAGATTCAAATTACTAAAATGAAAATGAAAATGGGGACATTACTACTAATTCTACAGAAATAAAAAGGATTATAAGAGAGAACTAATGAGCAATTGTACTCGGTGAAGTGGGAAATTTCCTAAAAGCATGAAACCTACCGAGACTAAATCACAAAGAAATAGAAAACCTGAATAGATATATAACTAGTAAGGAGACTAAATCAGTAATTTTAAGATCTGACAAAAGCCCTGGACCTAATAGCTTCTTTGGTGACATTTAAAGAAGAACTAACTTTTCCAGAAAAGTAAAGAGGAGAGAAAATTTCCTAACTTACTCTATGAGGCCAGCATTAAACTGATATCAAATCCAGACAAAGACACTACCAGAAGACTACCGACCAACATCCCTTATAATCATTGATGCAAAACTCTTCAACAAAATACTAGCAAACCCAAATCAGCAACATACTCAAAGTATTACACGCCATCACTAAGTGGGATTTATTGAAGGGATGCAAGGATGGTTTGAGATATAGAAATCAATCACTGTAATAAACCACATTAACAAAACAAAGGGGGGAAAAACAGGATCATCTCAATTGAGGCAGAAAAGCATTTGACAAAATTCAATACTTTTTTGTGATAAATACATTCAAGAAACTGAGAATAGAGAGGCACCTGGCTGGCTCAGAGGAGCGTGCGACTCGATCTCAGGGCCATAAGTTCCAGCCCCACATTGGGTGTAGAGATTACTTAAAAATCTTTCTTAGGGAGGCCTGGGTGCCTCAGTCGGTTAAATATCTGCCTTCGGCTCGGGTCGTGATCCCAGGGTTCTGGGATCGAGTCCCACATTGGGTTCCTTGCTCAGTGGGGAGCCTGCTGCTCCCCCAGCTTGTGCTGTCTCTCTGTCTCTCTCTTTCTGACAAATAAAATATTTTTTT
The DNA here is from genome assembly GCF_002007445.2 of Ailuropoda melanoleuca. Classification (NCBI taxonomy): domain Eukaryota; kingdom Metazoa; phylum Chordata; class Mammalia; order Carnivora; family Ursidae; genus Ailuropoda; species Ailuropoda melanoleuca. The sequence continues at coordinate 4,000,272 of NC_048219.1, read as the reverse complement.
AATCTGTTTTTTTAAAAAAAATTTAAAAAGGGGGCGCCTGGGTGGCACAGCGGTTGAGCGCCTGCCTTCGGCTCAGGGCGTGATCCCGGCGTTCTGGGATCGAGCCCCACATCAGGCTCCTCTGCTATGAACCTGTTTCTTCCTCTCCCACTCCCCCTGCTTGTGTTCCCTCTCTCGCTGGCTGTCTCTATCTCTGTCAAATAAATAAAATCTTTAAAAAAAAGCATTTAAAAATTTTTTTAAAAACTAGGAATAGAAGAAAACTACCTCAACATAATAAAAGCCATATGAAAATCCTACAGCAAGTTATCATACTCAGTAGTGAAAGACTGAAAGCTTTTCCTCTAAGGCTCAGCAACAAGACAGGGATTCCTGCTCTTACCGCTTCTGTTTGGAAGTCCTAGCCAGAGCAACTAGTCATGAAAAAGAAATAAAAGGCATCCAAATTAACAAGGAAGAAGTAAAATAACCTGTTTGCAGATGATATGATCTGACACGTACAAAACCCTAAGAATTCCACACACAAAACTGGTAGTGACTAAGTAACCAGCCAGCATGGTACTGCCAGAAAGCAGACATAAAGTAGACCAATGGAACAGAATACACAGACCCAAAATAAATACACACACATGTGGTCAAATTATTTTTGAAAAGGGTGCCTGGGTAACTGGGTGGCTCGGTTGAGTGTCTGTCTTCAGCTCAGGTCATGATCTTGGGGTCCTGGGATCGAGCCCTGTGTTGGGCTCCCTGCTCGGCAAGGAATCCGCTTCTCCCTCTCCCTCGGCTCCTTCCGCTGCTCATTCTCTCTTTCTCTCTCAAATAAATAAAATCTTTAAAAAAGAAAAAGGGTACCAAGACATTCAATGGGGAAAGAACAGTCTTTTCAACAAATAGTGCCGGAAAAACTAGATAGCAATATACAAAGGAATGAAATTAGACCCCTATTTGATACCATACAGAAATTAACTGAAAATGGATCAATGACCTATGTGTAAGACCCAAAACAATAAAATTCTTCAAAGACAGCATAGGACTAAAGTTCATGATACTGGATTTGGTAACAATTTCATGGATATACCAAAGGCACAGAAAACAAAAGGAAAAATAGATAAATGGACTTAATGAAAATTTTTAAATTTTGTGCATCAAAAGGCATTATCAACAATTTAAAAAGCAAACCTCAGTTTATTTTTTTAAGATTCATTTATTTGAGAGAGAGCATGAGCAAACAGGAGGAGGGGCAGCGGGAGAGGGAGACAAGCAGACTCTGAGCACAGAGCCCGATGCAAGACTCTATCCCAGGACACTGCGATCATGACCTGAGATGAAATCAAGAGTCGGCCACCTAACCCACTAAGCCACCCAGGCACTCCCAAACCTCAGTGTAAAAAAAAAAACAACAAAAAAAATCCAAAAGAGGGGCGCCTGGGTAGCGCAGTCGTTAAGCGTCTGCCTCCGGCTCAGGGCGTGATCCTGGAGTTCCGGGATCGAGTCCCACATCGGGTTCCTCCGCTGGGAGCCTGCTTCTTCCTCTCCCACTCCCCTGCTGTGTTCCCTCTCTCGCTGGCTGTCTCTCTGTCACATAAATAAATAAAATCTTTAAAAAAAAAAAAAAGAGCTTTACTCATGGACGCCTGGCTGGCTCAGTCAATAGAACATGCACTTGATCTCAGGGTTGTCAGCTTAAGCCCCATGTTGGGCATAGAGCTTACTTAAAAAAGAAAAAGAAAAAGAAAGCAAACCTCAGAATGGGAGAAGATATTTGTAAATCATATATCTGATATGGGATTAAAATTCAGAATACAAAGTGGACTCCTAAAACTCAACTAACAAAATCCAATTTAAAAATGGAAAAGGACTTGAATATGTATTTCTCCAGAGAAAATACACAAATGGCCAATAAGACATAAAAAGACGGTCAGAATCACTAATCGCTAGGGAAATGGAAATCAAAACCAGAAGATACCACTTCAGAACCATTCGGACTGTTAGGCGATTACCAAAAAACCAAAAAGAAACCAGAAAGTAAGTGTTGGCAAGGATTGGCAGAAACTGGAACCTTTGTGCATTACTGGTGGGAATGTCAAATGGGGCAGCTGTTGTGGAAAACAAAATAGCACTCCTTGAAAAAATTAGAGAATTACCATAGGGTCCAGCATTTCCACTTTTGGGGTATATACCCCAAAGAACTGAGGGCAGCGTCTCAAAAAGATTATTGGCACACCCATGTTCATAGCACCATTGTTCACATTTGCTAGAACATGGGAGCAACCCAAGTGTCCATTGGCAGACGAATGGATAAACAAACTGAAATCTATCTATGTATGTGCTTCTCAGTTATATATGTATTTCCACAGTTTGCTTTTCCGTTATGTATATTATTTATTTCACATATATATTGCATGGTTTGCTTATCTACATATATATTATTCAATGTTAAAAAGGAAGGAAATTTTGCAATATGCTACAACATGAACGCAACTTGAGAACATTAAGTGAAGTCAGCCAGTCACAAAAGCCACAAAGAGACAAAAACTGTAGGATTCCACCTGTATGAGGGACTTAGCATTGTCCAAATCATAGAAACAGCAAGGAGCATGGTGGGGGCTGGATGTGGAATTTCAGTTCTACAGGATGAAATGTATTTTTACTACATTTATGGAGATGGAGAGTAGAGATGGTTGCACGTTATGAATGTATTTTTTAAGCTTTATTTGAGAGAGAGCAAGCAGGGCGAGGGGCAGAGGGAGAGAGAATGGGAGAGAATCTCAAGGAGATTCCCCGCTGAGCACACAGCCCAACTCAGGGCTCGATCGCAGGACCTGGAGATCATGACCTGAGGCAAAATCAAAAGTTGGACACTTAACCGACTGAGCCACCCAGGCGCCCCATGAATGTATTTAATAATGAACTGTACACTTAAAAATGGTTAAGATGATAAATTGTATGTTTTATGTATTTTACCACAATAAAAAAATTGAAAAAAATTGGAAAAAGTACTTAGAGGAAAAGTATAGCCTTAAATGTTTATATTGGGAAAAATGAAAGGCTGAGGTTTAATGAGTTACTGAATGTCAGTGTAGAGAAACCAGGAAGCAGGCAAGATTGGGGAGGTGGGTGGAACCAGAGCACCAATCCAAAGAAAATAATGTTTAAGTGATGAAATTAAAAACAGAAACTAAAGGAGAACACAATAATGATCAACAAGGTCAATAGTTTGTTGTTTGAAATACTAACAAAATAAACAAATAGGAAAAATAGGATAAGGCACACATAATTTTAGGAATGAAAAATGACACACTACACATAGATTAAAAATAACATGGATGATTTTATACCAATAAAATTTTAAATTAAATGAAAACATTCTTAGAAAATAGCACTCAGCCAAAAGGCTTAAGAAGAAACAGAACACATGAAAGTCCTCTAACATTTAAAGGCACTGAATCAGTAGTGCACAATCTTCCCCTAAAGGAAACACCTGCCCCGAGTGGTTTTACAGGTGAGCTCCACAAAACTTCAAAGAGGCTGAAAGTCACCATTTTTCAGGTAACGGGAAAAGGGAACACACCTCACCTCGTGCGTAATACTACCATAACCTTGACACCATAATTAGAGGACAAGAGTAAAATAGTAGAATAGCTCTATCCACTCCTGAGCAAAGATGCAAAAAACTCTAAGCAAAAATATCACAAACTGAATCCAGGCAACAGTCATAAAAGTATAACACATGTTGAAATTGGTTATATAGCAGGAACTTACGGTTGCCTTTAACATCAGAAAAAATGCCAATGGATTCAACACATTAAAGGAGAGAAGTTCGTTGATTCTCAATATTTTCAGAAATACCTTTTGATTTAAAACAACAACAAAAAAACCTCTGTGCAAAGCAGGACCAGAAGTGGGTATACACTAACAACTTACAGCAAACATCATAACACAAGCAGCATGTCGAGAAGCAAGCCTTCCCAGCCAGGAGTGAGCTGGGCTGCCCAGCAGCACTGTGCCACGTGCTGTTTGGGAAGTCGTAACCGACGCAGTAAAACAGGTCAAAGAAATAAGGGCATCAGAATTCGCAAGGATGAAACCGCACTGTCACTGTTCTGGGAGGATGTGATTGTCCACATACAAAACCTCAAAGAAGATACAAATGAACTATTAGAATGAATAAGATCCTTTAGCAGATTGTTGGATTAGTAGATAAAAATCCATTTCATTTCTACAGTCCAGAAATTAGAAAACAATGAAAAACTTCCATCTTCTACAACAACAAAAGATATAAGGTGCCTAAAACAAAATGAGCAGAAGTTGTGCCGGAGACTCAGGCATCGCAGCTCCCAAGGCCCTAGCCGCCGTGTCTCACGGAAGGAGATGAAGAGCCACTTTGCGGCTTTCGCACCTGAGCCTTCCTGATTGTGTGACAGGTCCCCAGGAAATCCTGCTGCTTGAGTCCGTGTACAGACCCAGCTCCTGGCAAAATCGTGGCCCCAGTGTGTCTTCAGCTCCTTAGTCTTCCAGAAGATACCAACTGGACTGATTCCAGGATGGTTCTCATGGAGAAGAGCAGATTCAACTCCTTACACGTTTAATCCCAAAGTGTGATCCCAACGCTAAGACTTCATCCAGTGTCTGGAGTAAATCTGGGCTGTTGGTCGTTAGAGAGTGGCTGCTTCAAAAACCAGCAGATTCAACTCCTTACAAAGTCGAGTTGTCCCTAACCCTTAAGTCTTAAGTATTGCATCAAATGTCTGAAGGACATCTGGGCTGTTGGACTTGATTCCAGATGATGGTTATGATGGAAATAAGTAGATCCAACTTCTTACAGATTGTTAGCTCAAGGTGTGTCCCCAACTCTTCAACCTTTCAAAATTGTATCAAATGTCTCTAGAAAATCTGCATTGAGTAAATTCACTTCGGAGGATCTTTCTCGGGGGACACAAGTCAACTGAACACCTTACAAGATTTGCCCTCAACTCAAATGTCTCACGTAATCCCATGGGGGAATTACCAGACCAGGGCGGGATGGTTTGCAATGAAGAGTGGCTTGAACCCCTTACAAAATTAAACCCCAAGTTTCTGGACTTTTCAGCTGGGGACCTTGGCAGGCCACTTCCTCTCATCTGTCATCAAGTCCTAAGCTGACAAATTATTTGGTCACTGTGCTTACCTTAGGAAACTGACAAAAGTGACCCTCATGGTCTGTTAATGGGCTGCAAGTTTTCTGAAGGTGGGCAATCCTGCCACAGTGGCCACCTAGGGACATGGGTTGCAGCTGAGTGAACTTGACCAGGCACAAGACACTGTATTTGCGGGGGGTACCTTGGGCCATAGACCCAGTTGGCTAACCTTGAGCAGGTGGAAAGGTGGGACTGGGCCTAAAAGACTCCATTGTCCATCATCTCAGGGACTTTCCCTCCCTTTATTTTATTATATTTTTGCCATTTTAAAAACTGCTTTATCAAGCTATAATTCACATTATACAGCTCACATGTTTAAAACGTACAATTCAAGGGTCTTTAGTATATTTTCAGAGTTGTCCAATCATCTCTACAATCCATTTTAGAACATTTTTATCACCCCCAAAAGAAACTCCATACCTTTTAAGCTAGCACTCCCCTCAACAGCCCTAGGTAACCACTAATCTACTTTCTGTCTCTATGAATTTACTTATACTATGTACCTCGTATAAATGAAATCAGACAACATGTGGTCTTTTGTGTCTGGTTTCTCTCACCTATCATAGTTTTTTCAAGGTTGATCTATGTTGTACCAGGTATCAGAACTTTCTTTCTATCTGAATAAGAATATTCTGTTGTGGGGCGCCTGGGTGGCACAGCAGTTAAGTGTCTGCCTTCGGCTCAGGACGTGATTCCGGCGTTGTGGGATCGAGCCCCACATCAGGCTCCTCCGCTATGAGCCTGCTTCTTCCTCTCCCANCGAATAAGAATATTCTGTTGTGAGGGGCGCCTGGGTGGCACAGTGGTTAAGCGTCTGCCTTTGGCTCAGGGCGTGATCCTGGCGTTATGGGATCGAGCCCCACATCAGGCTCCTCTGCTATGAGCCTGCTTCTTCCTCTCCCACTCCCCCTGCTTGTGTTCCCTCTCTCACTGGCTTTCTCTAATAAATAAATAAAATCTTTAAAAAAAAAAAGAATATTCTGTTGTATGTCTGTCACCACTACACTCAACTTATCTGTTCATCACTTGATGGGCTCTGGGTTGCTTTCACTTTGTGGCTGATTATGAATAAGGCTGCTATGAACAGTTATATGTAAGTTTTCTATGGACACATGTTTTTATTTCTCTCGTGTATATACCTAGAATGGAATTACTGGTTAATATGGTAACTCTTTGATTTTTTTAGTATGATAAAAAATATATATCACATAAAATTCATCAGTTCAACCATTTTATTTATTTATTTATTTATTTATGTATTTATTTTGGAGAGAGAGAGAGAGCAAGCAGGAGGGGAGGGGCAGCAGGAGAGAGAGAGAGAGAATCTTAAGCAGGTTTCATGCCCAGTGTGGAGCCTGGCACAGGGCTTGATCCCATGACCCTGAGATCATGACCTGAGCTGAAATCAGGAGTCTGTCAGACACTTAACCAACTGGCCACCCAGGAATCCCTTAACCATTTTTTAAAAAGATTTAATTAATTTATTTATTTGAGAGAGAGATGGAGGGAGCAAGTGCACAGGGTGGGGGTGGGGGCAGAGGGAGAGGGACAGAGAATCTCAAGCCAACTCTGTGCTAAGTGTGGAGCCCGATGCTGGGCCCGATCTCACCACCCTGAGATCACAACCTGAGCCAAAACCAAGAGTCAGATGCTTAACTGTCTGCACCACCCAGATGCCCCTCAACCTTTTTCAAGTGTACATTTTTTTTTAGATTATTTATTTATTTATTTTTTTTTTTGAGAGACAGAGGGAGAGCACAAGCAGGGGGAGGAGCTGAGGGAGAGGGAGAAGCAGACTCCCTGCTGAGCAGAGAGCCCGATGTGGGGCTCGATCCCAGGACTCTGGGATCATGACCTGAGCCAAAGGCCAGCCAATGACTGAACCACCCAGGCACCCCTTCCCTTATGCTTTTTTTCAAAGAGTTTTATAGTGTTATCTCTTACATTTAGGTCTTTGATCCATTTGTATATGGCGTCAGATAAGGGTCCAATTTCATCCTTTCATATGTGGATCTCCAATTTTCCCAGCATCATTTGTTGAAAAGGCTGTCCTTTTGCCATTGGATGGTCTTGGCATCCTTGTTGAAAATTATTTGACCATATATCAATGGTTTATTTCTGGGTTCTCTATTCTATTCTATTGATCTATATGTCTTCCTTTATGCCAGTACCACACTGTTATTATTATTATTATATTAATATTGTTAATGTGATATCTTATTTATTATCGTTTATAATATATTATTGTTAATTATATATTAATTATAATACTAATATTAATATTATATTATTAATGTGTTTTGAAATCAGAAATTGTTTTTTTTTCAAGATTTTATTTATAGGGACACCTGGGTAGCTCAGTCGGTTAGGCATCTGCCATCGGCTCAGATCATGATCCCAGGGTCCTGAGATCGACCATGCATCGGACTCCCTGCTCAGCAGCGGCAGGGAGGAGGTCTGCTTCTCCCTCTCCCTCTGCTGCTCCCCCTGTTTGTGCTCGCTGTCTCTGTCAAATAGATAAATAAATAAATAAAATTTTTAAAAAAATTTTTTAATAAAGATTTTATTTATTTTTTTGAGAGAGTGAGGGCACACACAAATAGAGGGGAAGGGGCAGAGGGAGAAGGAGAAGCAGACTCCCTGCCGAGCAGGGAACCTGACATGGGACTCAATTCCAGAACCCTGGAACCATGACCAGAGCCAAAGGCAGACACTTAACCAACTGAGCCACCCAGGCACTCCTGTTCTTCTTTTTCAAGATTGCCTTGGCTATTCAGGGTCCCTTGAGGTTCTGCATGAATTTTAGGATGGATTTTTCTATTTCTTCAAAAAACATCATTGGATTTTAATAGGGATTGCTCTGAATTTGTAGATCACTTTGGATAGTATTGACATCTTTTTTTTTTTTAAAGATTTTACTTATTTATTCATTTGACAGAGATAGAGACAGCCAGCGAGAGAGGGAACACAAGCAGGGGGAGTGGGAGAGGAAGAAGCAGGCTCATAGGCAGAGGAGCCTGATGTGGGGCTCGATCCCATAACGCCGGGATCACGGCCTGAGCCGAAGGCAGACGCTTAACTGCTGTGCCACCCAGGCACCCCTGGATAATATTGACATCTTAACAATATTGTCTTCCAATTCATGTACATAGAATACCTTTCCATTTATTTCTCTTCTTTATTTTTTTTAAAGATTTATTTATTTATTTATTTGAGAGAGAGAGAGAGCACGAGCAGGGGTGAGAAACACAGGGAGAGGGAGAAGCAGAATCCCTGCTGAGCAGGAAGCCCAATGCGGGGCTCCATCCCAGGACCCCAAGATCATGACCTGAGCCAAAGGCAGACACTTAACCGGCTCAACCCCCCAGGTACCCCAATTCCTGTCTTCTTTAATTTCAGGAATTGTTCGTAGTTTTCAGTGCACAATTCTTGAAAGTCAAAAATAAATATGTCATCACAGTCATGAAAATCATACGTAAATATTTTTAAATAAATTAAATGTCATGCTAGTAGTTTTGGGGTCATGTTCAATCCTCTACCTGCAGGTTTGAGAATTCTGTGAGTACTGCTCTGTTATGATGGAGGAAATTTTTGGTATTACAGAAGCATTTTTTTTTAGATTTATTATTTATTTTCCTTTATTTGACAGAGTGAGAGGATGAGAGAGAGGGAACACAAGCAAGGGGAGTGGGAGAGGGAGAAGCAGGCTTCCCACTGAGCTGGGAGCCTGATGCAGGGCTTAATCCCAGGACCTTGGGATCTTGACCTGAGCTGAAGGCAGACACCTGACCGCTGAGCCACCCAGGCGCCCCGGTGGTGCAGAAGAATTCACAGAACATTTACCGGGTCTCAGGGTCTCCTTCTCTCCTTAGCTAACAGCTGAGCTCCCTGAAGGCAGGGACAGTGCCCTCTCTGCCTCCCCTGAGAATGCCTATCAGTACACTTACCATTTGGATATCCACCCACCCAGTAGCCACAGTGACTATTCACAAAATGCAAATTTGATCGTCTGTCTCTGCTTAAAACCCCTCAAATGCATTGCTATGTGTTCTCCAAAGTAGGTGGTATGGTCCCTGTCAACCTCTCCCATCTTAGTAGGAAGTCTGTCCCTACTCCTCGCAGCTCTGCGGTCATTTTGGCCATCTTTCCATCTTTCTAAAACAAAATTTTCCCCCAAACATTTCTAATTGCAGCCTACAGTAAGAAATTATTTTACATTGCAACCTGGTTGACGTATATACCAACAAACAAGATTTGCAAAGCAATACTCAGCTTTATTACTTATGCAATACGCTCCAATGCTTTTTATTTTTTTAAAAAGTTGGCAGTCAGTAGATTAATGTTATGACCAATTAATGAGGTACAACACGCATTTTGAAAAACACTGCTCTAAGCATTCCATTTCTTGGCCTCAGGGTCTTCGCATATCCTATGCTCTCTGGAAAGCTTTTCTTGTGTCCTCTTTACCTGGATAAATCTTACCCATTCTCAAGGTATGAAATCAAAGGATGCTTCTCGCTCATTCTCGCGCGCGCCCTTTCTCTCCCTCCCGTCGGCTGCCTGCATTTGAATCCTGGAGATCGTGATGGAAGAGTTAACACGCGCGAAGAACTCAGAACAGCTCATGGCAAATAGTAATGCTTCGTCTTTTATTACGAAAGGTAGTAATTATACAACTATTTGTGTGATTTTTCATGTCTTCCCAGAGCTCCCAAACTCTAAATCCCTTAATTATTTGTTCATTTTCATAGTCCTAGCCTCACTTTGCCATGGCAAGCAGAAAGCACTCAGAAAAAACATAACGGATAAAAAAGAACTGGTCAGAAAGAACGAAAACCTAGAAACTGGAAACAGAGCCCGTATAGGGCGTCATCACGTCGCTCCAGAAGCCCCGCCCCAAAGGCGGGGGCACGCCCACCTGGCAGTCGGCGGTCACGTGGGACTCAGCCGGGGGCTGCGGGGGAAGTTGGGCCAAGATGGCGACTACGAGGAAGATTCTGCCGCGGAGGCTGGTGGGCTTGGCGTCTCTCCGGGCTGTAAGTGCCCCGGCCCGCCGAGGGGTGGCCCTGCAGGCACCATGACAGTCGGGGTCGGAGCCCTGGCCCGTGGCGGCAGCTCTCTGAGAGGCGAAGCCGGACAACTGCTCAGGCCACTGTCGGGAGGGCCTTGGAGTCTCGGATCTTTGTCCCGCCCAAATCCCTTGAGGGGCACGGGGAAACTGAGGCCCAGAGATGGGGAACGGCTTTCCTGGGTCGTGGAGACCTGGGGCGCCATCCCAGGTGTCCCGATTCCGTCCAGGGCTCTTCCCGGCAACCCTGGTACCTTCTCCCTCTGAGCTTCCGAGCTCTCCAAGCTCCTCAGTAGTGAAAATCACGAATAACCTTCCAGTTCCGAGTGGAAAAAAGCAAGATCCTCCCCCTCCCGCCGCCTGCATTTCCAGCTCTTGTTGCGTTTGGGGGCGCTTAGAGAGCTATCCTAGCGTGCCAAGTAGGACCAGGGTCGCGTAGGACCGCGTGCGATTCCCTTGGAATTGTACCTTGGGCATGTTCGATCCTTATGTTTCCCCCTCCCCTGCTCAGTGAGTGGAGGGAAAGTCTAGGAGACCTAGCTGAATGAGGGGTTGAAGAAATTGTTTTGGCTAGAGCCGAAGCTGTGGTGTCCCAGTGGTTCTGACACTTTCTAGGTCGAATGACAATTATTTGCTCTCTAAACCTCAGTTTTCTCATCTATAACATGGGTGAACATTACCTCAGAGTTCTTTGGAGGTTAAGGGAAATGTAGGTAAAGCATTTGACATTGTTTTAGCTCATAGTAAGTGGTAAATCAGGTGCGTTATTTTTGCTTGAAGTTTAGAAGGAGTTATAAGTGTGTAGTGGGGAAATTACACTACGTTGGCAAGTGGGCCCCTCAGAAAACCACTTTAATGTCTACTAGGCTGTCCACCCCTACCAATTATTAATGTGTAAAATAAAGATGGTACTTGGAAAACTAAGAAAATTGCATGAGATGGTGGGTATTGTGCTTTGAAAAAATTCCTGGTGTAATGAGGGAGTGGTCACAGGCGCTCTGTGGGGTTACTAGCAGAGGCTTGATACCAGACGGTTCAAGGCCAGACTTCTTCACTTGCTGGCTGTGTGATTTTGGAGAATCTTTCTGAGGCTGTTTCTTCCTGTATGAAGTTGAGATAATGATGGTCCCTGCCATGTAGGTACTAAATGAGGTACTGATCCTGAAGTTAGCCCTGGGCTTTCGTTGGTATTAGCTGTTTTGGTATAGACAACGCCATAGCTCAGGAGGCGTGGCCCAGGACTTCGTGGTTAGAGGAGATCATCTCTGAGCAGAGCTGTACAGAGGGAATGAACTGGGTGTTTAACCAAGACAAGAGAAGACTGGGGGGGACAGAAAGGTGGCAAAGAGGCAACGTGGCCCAGGGGATAAGAGCAGCACTGTAAATCAACACTGCCAGGTTCAGATAATGACTCGTGACCAGCTAACCACGTGACCTTGGGAAAGTTACTTAATCTCTGGGCTTCGTACTTTTCACAGTAAAATGGAGATTGTAATAGTTCCTACCTAATAAGGTTGAGAGGATGATATGGGTTAATATGTGAAAGGCTCTTATGAGTGCCTGGCAAATATTAAATTCTTAATAAATGTGAATTATTGTTTTATTATTATGTGAAGAGTTATTATGGGGAAGGATGTGGAATCAAGTTCTGTTCTAGTAAAAGGAACTTGGAAGCAGGTCTTGCATGCTTTCAACAAGGCCCTGTTACGTCCCAGGCCTTGGAATTACAGCAACGGATAAAACGAAGTTCCTGCCTCATGCACACGGCTTACGTTCCAGTGGGATTGACTTAGGGCAGTGTACCAGCATAGGCTGAACATCCCTGTTGTAGTGACATTCGACTTGCAGGGACCTTCCAGCCTAGCCTGTTGACTTCATGAAATTCAGTGGCTCATCAGCTTAGTCTCTAGGAAGTTTTGCTGACAGAGAGCAAGGCCAGTTCAGGTGAGTTGTTCACCTTCCAGCTGATTCATAGCAGGGATGTTTCCTTCCTTAAGGGCTTGGGGTGTTTGGGACCCTTAGCAGATTACCCAGTGCGCTTCTCCCCTTGCCCCATTGCAGTGTGTTTATCCAGGTTAAATCTGGTAAAATGAAGTTAATTGGAAGAGTAACAGTATTAAAAACAGAGGAGAGAGGAAAAAGAAGCCTCATACTGCTTGGTGGTAAGGAAGGGAGGATTTGGGGCAGACTTTAAATGGAGGAGATTCAAAGTCTTTTTTTACTGTCTTCACCTGTTGGTGTCCTCTCTCCCCAGACCCAGTCCTTGTCAATACCCAGACTATGACTGTAACAGAACAAGGCCCCCTCCATCCCCCAAAGCCCACAAAGTCCAAGGCTAACTGCTCCTCCCCATACCCAGGAATTGCCCTCCCCCTGGGGTGGCTATGCCCTTCGTGCATTTATTTGTTGTTTCAGTGACTTTTTAATGCGTGCCTGCTTTGTGCCAAGTGCAGGGCCACACATGAGGGGTGGAGCAGAGGTCGAGACAAAGTCCGGTAGAGCTTCTATTCTCCTGAAGGAAACTGAGTAGGCATTATTGTCAGGGCTCGGAAGGAATTAGTGTTTGTTTGTTTGTTTCTTTATTTTAAAAGGGTGGGGGCAGAGGGAGAGGGAATCTCAAGTAAGCTCTACGCCCAGTGTGGAGCCCAGTGTGGAGCCCAGTGTGGGGCTCAGTCTCACAACCCTGAGACCATGACCTGAGCCGAAGTCAAGAGTTGGACGCTTAACCGGCTGAGCCGCCCGGGCGCCCCAGGAATTAGAGTTTTGAAATAGAAAATGATGAGGGCCACAGGATTGGCAGCTTTACAAAGGGCTGTCAGAAGAGGCCCATCTGGCTGAAAGGTGAGAAGGAGTCAGAGACGGAAGGGCAGGTGAAGAGCATTCTGGGCAGAGGGAACAGTAAACCTCGAGGCCCTGCTGTGGGAGGAAGGCCATGGGAGCTGCAGTATAGGGACCTCACCGGGGGAAGTGGGGGAGTTGAGACAAGGAATGAGTTCCCTGAGGGATGTGGGACAGTAGAAACAAGTCATGAGTTCACTGAGCTCAGCAGGAACCAAATGATAAGAACCTTCTAGCCCATGGTGAGTGGGGTAAGGGGATGAGTCAGGTTTCTGGCTTAAGCAATAGAATACATGTGTTACTGTTCACTGAGAAAGCATGACGCCAGGCGGGGCTTTAGAATTCAAGCAACTCTGTTTGGGGCCCTCTAAGTGTAGGAGGTGCAAATAGGTTTGTGTAGGAAACATCCTAAATGCTCAGCTGGCAGACAGGCAGTTGGAAATGGGCTGGTATTGGGGGCATGAAAATCTTGCCCATTCCTCCGTGAAAGGCTTCTGTTCTTTTTGTTCTTCCTTCTAAAACAAACCGAATGTGAGAGATATGTAGTGTTTACAGTGAGAAATAGCGCTTCCTGTCTCAGTGCGGATGGATGCGTTCTTTCGGATTTGTCTCCTCGGAGAATGTGACAATCTCCTCCCGTCCCTTTTTGTTTCCTCTTTTAAACCACAGGTCAGCACCTCTTCTGTGGGTACTTTCCCAAAGCGAGTGAAAATTGTGGAAGTGGGTGCCCGAGACGGACTACAAAATGAAAAGGTAAAGATGGAAATCAGCCACAAGAGGTTTCTCGAGCAGTCTGAGTTGCCTGTGGTGGGCGCAGCGGGGATGGACAGAGCTAGGCAAGATATGATCACCCCCCGCCCCCCCGCCCCAGCGCAGAGCAAAGTCGAGGAGGCCTGGCAGGTGCGGGTGACAGTTAAGCAAGCATCAGGTGTGGCGTCCCTAGGGTCCGTCTCAAGGCCCCGGGCGGCAGGGTAGATGGGAAGGGCTGCAGGAGAGTGAGGGAGGGTAAGGGCATGCCTTTCATCTGGCAGTTCCAATTCCACGTAAGGGGACTTACCCAAAGGACATCACAAAGGCCACATGCAAAGATTTAGCCGTAGAGATGTTCCGCACAACCTCGTTGTGATAAAACAGTTGGAAACCACCTCAGTGCTCGGTGTGGAGCACGCTCACATACTTTAAGGACTTCAGTAGATGGGTTAGGAGGCTGTTCTAACAGAGGAGCATGTTAAGTGACTGAAGCAGATTATAAAATAATAGACATGTTCTTTAATCTTACACTTTCATGTAAAACAAAAAATAGTTTCGTCTCTCTGTGGGAACCTCTGCCTAGAAAAGGATCGAGAACAGTGCTATCTGGTAGCACTTTCTGTGAGGATGGAAACATGCTAGATGTGAGCTGTCTTGACACGAGGCTGTTGAGCGCTTGAAATGTGGCTGGTGTAGCTGGGGAACTGAAATTTTGTTTTTATAGAATTTAAATGAATGTGAATTTAAATAACCACATAGTATTGGACTACACAGATCTAGGAAGTCACGTTATCAGGATGTTACTAGTGTTATCTCTGGGAGATTTTAAGGATAGTTTTCTTTTGTTTTGGCCATGTTTTCTGAAATAATTGTGCATTATTTTTTCAATCGGAAAATCTTTTTTTCCTTTTTGGAAAGCATAGCTTTAATAGTGAGAGCGTATTGCTAACAATAAGCTATAAGCTCTGTGAGGGCAGCCTCGTGTCTGTTCTGCTCACCGCTCTATCCCCAGCACCTAGCACCACGCCTGGATCATGGCGGACTCTCAAAAAATACTTAGGAGATGGATTAAGGTAAAGCAATGAGAGAGAAATTGAGGGGGTCGGCATGAAAGGGCCTGGTGAGAAGGAGTTCTTGGAATTTTTTTTTTACCTGATCCTGTAAGCACTAGGGAGCCATGGAAGGCTTTTGAGCAGGGAGTAAAACAATGGAGACTGTTTTAGAAAGATTCCTGCATGGGATGAATTGGTGGAGTGAGACCATGCCATAATATACAGGGGAGAATGATAGTAGATTCGGGAAGAGGGAGCCATAGAATGTGGTGAGCAAGTAGGCCTTGTGGGGGAGGGAGAGAAAGAAGCAGTAGGCCGACCATGTGAGGGTGAGGCCCGGTGCCAAGTGGGAGGTGGAAAAGGGGACGGTGTGATACTTTGGGGGCCCCATCTCATAGGTCGCACACAGAGGGCTAGTCATCTCTTCCCTTTCAGGTCATGGCACATTGCTCTCAATTTGTTTATGATGGGGTCATAAACTAACAAACAGCTAAGAAAAAGCCTTTACGATAGAAAAATATTGTTTCCATGTAAATATTAACTCCTTTTCAGACGAGAAGCTGCCTCCACTGCAAAATGCTATCTGTGGAACTTGAAGATGTCCCCCCCCCACCCCGTTGGCATGAATCACATGTGACTCGGTGCTCGTGTTTGGACGCGGAGATAGTGAAGTGCATGCCGTAGCAAAGCTCTGAACTAACAGGCCCTGTGTCCGACACCATTTTATTCCCACTGTTGCTAACCTGTCTTTTCTGGTGTTTCTTTCTCCGTTACAGAATTTCGTATCTACTTCTACGAAAATCAAGCTGATAGACATGCTTTCTGAAGCAGGACTCCCTGTTATAGAAGCCACCAGCTTTGTGTCCCCCAAGTGGGTTCCCCAGGTGAGCCCCAGCCCTCAGTAATAAGCGTTTCTCAGATGAGAGAGATGTGAAGTTTTGCATTTGCCCTGGAAGTAAGTAGAAGCTGGGAACGTAGGTCTCCAGATCTCTGGCTTGCTCTCGTCACTTCTAGGAGCCTGGAGCAGCAGAAGACCATCACCTGATGGCAGCAGGCTTGGATTCCGTCTTGGCTTTGCCCCTGACTTGCTTGGGGACCTTAGCGAGGTCTTCCCCTCTCCAGGCTGAGGGTGACCTCTCAGGCCTCTTTTGGCTCTGGAAGTCTAGAATCTCTAGCCCCGTCTAGAGATGTGGTGTCTGTGTCTGTAAAAGGGAAAGACGGATGACTCCTATTTCACAGAAAACCATCAAGTGGGAAGAAAGGTCCTGTTTCAGCTGAGTGTTAAGTAACACAGAGTCCATTCTCGGTAAATGGCTGGTAGTGTTGTCACTGCTTGTGTGAGGCTGGCGGTATTAGCCATAGAGAGAAACTGGGGGACTTACCTGCCCCAAGGGGCCTTCGGGCCCATCAGCGGTCAAAGAGTGAAAGCACTGGGGAGACACAGCTCTGCAAAAGGACTCATTCTTCAAGGGTTCTGGACAACAGATTTTGTGATAAAAACCTTTTCTCTGCCTGAGCTCTCTGCCTGCCTTGGCAGTGATCTGGCAATGTCTCCTTTGGCTCCCAGATGGCTGACAATGCTGAAGTCTTGAAGGGCATCCAGAAATTTCCTGGCATCAACTACCCAGTCCTGACCCCGAATATCAAAGGCTTCCAGGCAGCGGTAAGAGACTCGCTTGACTGTCTTGTCGCTGGGCACTAGTCCCTGCCCTGGGCTGTCTGTCTGAAGGGCTTGTTTCCAGTAGTGATGAGCACTGACAGAAAGACCCAGGGCAGTCCTGACCCTGCCACTCCCGGCTGTCTGACCTTGACCAGCTATTTAACCTCGCCGAGCCTCAGATTCTGCCTATAAATGAGGGCTGATCGTGGTGCCTAATGGTGGGCGGATTTCAGAGGATAGAATGCACCCACCTTACTTAGCAAGAGCTTGGGAGAAGGTAAACGCTTTATAAATATTAGCTCTGTTGTTATCATCCATTTCCTCTTTTCGAGAAAGGTGATCACACTCCCCGCAGTGGTTGCTAGGATCTGCCGTCTTTCTTAGAGTGTTAGACAGGAACGTCATGGGGATGCTGAGTCTGAATTTAGGCAGAAAGCTGTCCTTAAGAGTGACAGCCTGGGCGGTGATGGCAGAAGCAGTGCCAAGGGTGAGGCTGCTGCTTTAATGGCGATAGGATTCCCCGTGTTCATTTGCTAGGGCTGCCATAAGAAAATACCAAAAGCCAGGTGGCTTAAAACAACAGAAATGTCTTCTCGCTCAGCTCTGGAGGCGAGAAGTCTGAAATCCAGGCGGTAGGAGGGTGGGAGCCTCCTGAGGGCTGGGAGGACGTGGCTCTCCTAGCTTCTGGCGAAGACTGGCAATCCTTGGCATTCCTTGCGTCGTTGACGCCTCACTCCCATCCTGCCTCGGTCTTCACCGCCTTCCCCTGTGTGTGTCTTCACATGGCCTCCATCTTAGAAGGACACCAGTCCTGTTGGAGTCATGACCACTATGGCTTCATTTCAGCTAACTACTTCTGCACCCACCCTATTTCCAGATAAGGCCGCATGCTGAGGTCCTGGGGATTAGGACTTCTACAGATCTTTTTTTTGGGGGGACACAGTTCAACCCATGATGTTCATGTGTTATGAAATTTGCTGTAAGACTCGAGTTTTTGCCATGCTGGAGTTCCTTGAAGAGACAAAGGCTGATAGGAATTCCCCCTGCTGGCAGGTTGCTGCTGGAGCCAAGGAGGTGTCCGTCTTTGTCGCCGCCTCAGAGCTCTTCACCAAGAGGAACGTCAATTGCTCCATTGATGAGAGTTTACAGCGGTCCGACGAAATCTTGAGGGCAGCTCGGGCCGCCGCGATTCCCGTGCGCGGGTGAGTCACGCCATGTCAGTGCTGCCTGCATTTCCTCAGTACCATTCTGGAAGGGAGCCAGGTTGAGACTCAAACCACCACCCCCTGCAAACTCCTTATCCTGGGTGCAGGCCGCGCATGCTTCACACCTTGACATCCTTCCTCAAGTAGCTGTGGTCAGAAGAAATCCTGCCCAGTGCTTTCTCCACCCCTGGTTTTGGGGTCAGTTCCCTAGAGGAATCCAGCAGGACAGGACACTCTCCGGGGTGTGTGGCGGTCGGATGAATCCCACCTCCAGCAGCCCCTCTTCGCATGTGTCTGAGGAACCCCCTCGGCCTCCAGGTCTCCAGCATCACATCTTTCATGGCAGGAGTGCCAGGCATTGTCCCTGTGTTACCTGACTGTGACCTCACGGTCACCCAGCAAGCAGGGCTGTTCCTGCTTCCAGGGGACAGAACCGGCTCAGGAAGACTGAGGAGTCAGCTGTGAGGTCGCGCCGCTGTCTGGCGGGCTCTTTCAGAAAGTGCACATGTGATGACCTCACTGCCTGGTTAAAACCTGTCAGTGACACCCCAACTCTGGACTCTCACCTGGCTTCCGAGACACTGCCTTTCTCGGCAGCCTCATCGTTCACTGCCACTCCGTGTCCAGCCTGACGGGGGCTTCCTTCCGTGCGCCCACGCTCCCTCTCTCTCTCGCCTCTGCGCACTTGCACTTTCCGTAGCTTCAGAACTCTCTTGTCGCACATGCCGCTTGTCCGGGCTAACTCCTGCTTGTCCTGCAGCTTCTCCAGGGAGCGTTCTCTGTCCCTCCGCTGGTGTTAGCGCCCGTCGTCGGGCTCTCGTGGCCCCCGGATATCCTCTGACAGAGCACTTCGCTGCGTGTTAGCTTCTCCCCTGTCTCCCACCCTGCTGGGCCCTGCGCCCCGTGAGGGCAGAGCCCACGTGCCGCTGTTCATGGTGGGCTCCCTCCTGCAGCGCAGGGCCAGCACGCCGGGGTGCTCGGGAAGCAAGGGGTGGCTGGCTGGGGGCGTACATGGGGAAGCAGGGGCCCATGGGGCTCATTCCTCAGCATCTCCCTTCTTGCTCAGCAGTGACTGGAGAACAAGGGGAAGAAGGAAGTTGGGAAAAATGCCCTGAGATCTTTGAGCCTGAAATGATGTATCCAGGCAACTTTTGTGATGCCTCTCACACGCAGAGCAGCTTGCCAGACTCTAAGAGGCTTAGTGGGGCCTTAGCTCCAACAGGGCAGGTGGGAACAGAAGCCCACCAAGATCCAAAGATCCAGACTCCTTCCCTCGGCTGGCAGGTCGCCGTGATCGGCCCGCAGCCACCTGTCGGGCCACGTGCTGTGCCGCCGTGCTGCTGGCTCTGTGCCCGCTCTTCTGTGCTGCTGTGGCACGAGCGCGCCCTCTCTCCCATCTCAGGGCCTCCGCGCTGCTCTGCTCTCGGCCTGGGATGCTCTCCCAGTGGCTCTCCTGCCACCTCTGCCCCCCTCAGCTCCCGCATCACAGCCTGGAGGTCTTCCTGGGCCACCCTGGCTATGGCAGCCTTGTCTCGTGGCTCCTGCCTCATCCCCTGTTCTTCCCGTCACAGCACATCACTCAGATTATCTCACCCACTCCTTCGGTTGCCCTTTTATCAGCTCTCTTCCTACCTGGAAATAACCTCCGTGAGGGTAGGACCTTGTAGGACCTTGTCCGTGCTGTTCACCGCGTGCCTGGCACGGAGTGGGCGGCTCCGTCAGTATCCGTAGAATGAACGAGTGTGTGAATCCTGGCGCAGCTCCCTGGAGCGGCTGATCCTTGGCCCTCAAGGCCAGGCCAGCCCTTTAGTTCCTGCTTGGGTTTCATCTGTCCTTGGTCCCCTCCTGGGAGTAGGGGTCCCAGCTGCCCTGTGGCACCTGTCCTGCTTTATCTCACTGCCCTATGGCCCAGGTGCCTGCTCACTTTGCCCTCTCGGGCTTGCTTCTGTCCTCAGGCCCGTGCAGCAACCCCTGCTTCCCGAGCGTGCAGCCCCGGAGGCCCCTCCCTGCCCTGGCTCTCCACTGCCCCCTCCTGGCACCACGCAGCACTCCCTTTGTTCGGGCTCCGCAGTATTGAGTTTGCCTTTCCCCCAGGCATTGGACCTTGCCCCGCTTCAGGGATGGCTGTCAAACAGCTCCCCTGCATCAGTCCTGCGGCCCGGGAGCTCGGGGGCACTGACATCATCCCTCCCCTGTCCTCCCGCAGGTACGTCTCCTGTGTGCTTGGATGCCCCTATGAAGGGAAGATCTCCCCGGCTCAAGTAGCTGAGGTGTGTGTATCCGGCCGGGGCTTTTCTGAGGCTTGTCCGCCTTGCCTGCCACTGAGGTTCCCTCGCCACCCTTTCCTGATGGGTCACTGATGTCCTTCGTTCCCGCAACTCCTTCATGGAGCCCCTCTGGGAGCACAGCCCAGCCCTTGCCCCTGGAGGCCCACCTCCCGGCGTGCTCGCAGCCCTGCTCTCTGCCCCAGCCTGGAAGCCTCTTGACAGTTCACAGTCTGGTCAGCGGACAGGTGATAGTGGAGGTGACCTCTGGAGGGGCTCCCCACCCAGGGTCCCTGCAGTTTCTCCCTGTGGTTGGAGAGGCCACGCCCTCCGAGCAGGAGCCAGGCCAGCACTGGGGAGAGGGCAGTGTGGGAACTAGTCTGAGCGACCCAGGAGCTCCTGCCGCTTCGTTGCCAAAGTCACCCTGCAAATGTGGTGGTGGTGGTAGTCCGTTTCTCCAGCGAGGAAACAGACGAAGTGATTTGCCACACAGGTTGCAAACGGGGACACTAGGTCTCAGCCCGCACTTGGTTTCCCTCCAACGCCCCGCTTTTCCCGCACACCAGGAGCCGCCAGGACGGGCGCTTACTGAGACTGGCGGCGCTCCCGTCCCAGCCTCGCGTCCCAGCCGGTCCTCACTGCCGGCCCGCAAAGCCACACCACTGCTTCTCGCAAGGAGAATGGAAGCTCCAAACGGATCAGCCTTTAGCAGTGCTGCCCAGCCAGGGAGCAGGCCGACTGGGCCGGTGACCCGGCGCGCGTCGCTCCAGAGCCCGCGCCTTCGCTGCAGCCTCGGCCTGCCGCCCGGGCAGTGGGCTGAGCGTCACCTGCGCCCCGGCCCTGTCACACCGTCCACCTGTCCGGCAGCGCAGTGGCGGCGGCAGCTCCTCAGGCGGGGCACGCGCTGCGCTGGTTTCTCAGGGACTTCAGAGCTTTGCAGACGAGCTTCGGCAAGTGAACAGTTAGGTACTTCTATTAGAAGTCCAGAACTAGCCCGCAGACCCGTGAGAGCCTTGCTCTTGCTGAGGGTGAAGTCATGAGAGAGGAGCCGTTTTACTGATGGCAGTCATGGCTCTGACGAGCCTGGAGGTGGTCTGTGAAGGCTGGAGTCGGAGGCATGGGCAGGCGGGACAGGGTGGGAGGAAGTTCAGCGTTGCAGCCCACGGTTGCCCCAGGGGCCGCTGTTCCCTATGTCTCTGCTTCCCAGTGGGTAGAGTGGCGATTATCGTTCCCACTCAGAAAGTTGTAAGGAGCCAAGATCGGATAGGAATTTAGTGTTTCAGACAAGGAGATGTTCTGCACAGGCCCAGGACCCTTGCTTCTGAGGTCTTGGCCCCTGGCTTAAGGAATCTGTTGTCCTCCAAGTGCTTGCCCGCTTGCTTCCCCAGGTCACCAAGAAGATGTACTCGATGGGCTGCTATGAGATCTCCCTGGGGGACACCATCGGCGTGGGCACCCCTGGGATCATGAAGGACATGCTGTCTGCTGTCATGCACGAGGTGCCCGTGGCTGCCCTGGCGGTCCACTGCCATGACACCTACGGCCAGGCCCTGGCTAACACCTTGATGGCCCTGCAGGTATCAGGGTGGGTCTGAAGAGAAAGGTGCGTGTCTATTCTCCGAAAGGACACAGTGGCAGGACAGCTAGGTTCCCGTGTTCTTTCCAGGAGCATTCACGATACCTGTGTGCCGGGCCCTGGGCGGCCACAGAGGACACGTCGGACACGTGACCCTGGCCTGTAAGGGTGTGGGAAGGAGATAGTCAAGGGAGTTTCGTGGTAATCCTCGTGCGTTATGACAGATCGCGTGCAGGGAGCAGCGCGGCTGAGGAGGCCTCCATCCCAGCCGGGGAGGTCAGAGAGGATGTGCCGGGAGAGACCTGAATGAGAGGCCTAGAGGATCTGAGGAAGTTAAGCAGTTGGAAAAGGGAAGCGGGAAGCTGACTAGGCAGCCCTGCGCTGTAAGGCTGTGGTGGGGTTTGGGGAGGACACACCGAGCCCAGCGAGTGCTGTGACTGCGCATGCGTGGGAGCAGGCAAGGAGATGGTGGGGGAGGGGGAGGCGGAGAGGCAGGCAGAGGTCACTCCAGGGGAGCCTTTCCTGCTGTTCCCCAAAGATGGGACTGAGGCTTCAGATTGGGTTTCCCTTGAGGTTTGCTCCTTGGGCTGACCCTGAAGGGGGATTCCGTGGACTGGCCACCCCTCAGAAGGAAAGTTCTGAGTGTCTGACCATAGGCTGTGTCTGCATCTTGTGTCTGACCTTGCTGGCCTGTTGGTTGAAGTCTGGCCTGTTGTCTTTAAGTTTCCTAAAGCAGTCCTGGGCCATCTTTGTTCTTGCGGTTGGTTGTTTTTTGTTTGTTTCTTTTCTCTTTCTTTTCTTTTTTCTTTTTTTGGTCTTAAGTTACTTCCTAGAGGCTGAGGTCTCTAAGCCACATGATTCTGTAACTTTCTGGGTCTGTTTTCTCTGTTGTCGCTGTCCAGGTTAAGGTCTGGGGGAGGTTTGTGGGGAGCGGAGAACGGGGAACAGTCATCAGGAGAGTGGGCGGTGCTGACCCAGGGAAATGGGATAGGCCCCCTGGGGTTAGAGGCCCAACGGGAAGTGAGAGCAGCCTTAGGCGGGGTGCTGGGGGGAGGGTAAATGAATCGCAGTAAACAACCAGGGTCTGAAATCTCAGCTGTGGGAGGCGCTTCCTTTAGGTGTGATCACGAAGGGCCTGGGGAGATCTTTCAGGGTGAGGAGCGCGAAAGGAACCAGGGAAGATACCCCTGGCAGAGGAAACAGTGTCCACACTGTTCCAGGAACCAAAAAGAGAAACATTAACAGAATCCTTCGCCAAAGGAAAGAATAACTTTCAGTGGCATTTCGGGCAGCAGTTGATGGGGAGGTTTGCAAGGACCTCCCGGCTTTGTAGGCTCTGGTCCCCACAGTGACACCCGTGTTTCACCATCCTTGTGTTTCCAGATGGGAGTGAGTGTCGTGGACTCTTCTGTGGCAGGACTGGGAGGCTGTCCCTATGCACAGGGGGCATCCGGAAACTTGGCCACTGAAGACCTTGTCTACATGCTGTCTGGCCTGGGCATTCACACGGTAAGCGCGCCTGCCCCCTGGTGGTGACGGCCCCGAACTGACTGCACCTCTCCCTGAAGCCAGAGGACAGAAGCTGATGGTTTTGTTCAGGGGTTTGTGGTGACGGGACAGTGAAGAGGAAGCAGAGGCGGCAGCAGGCTGTAGGGAAAGGGCCACATCCATCACCTGAGTCCATTCCCTCTGGACCTCTGTTTCGTCCCCTGTAAAATGAGGGCCCAAGGAGGAGACGGCCCTCGCCAGGGCTCTGTCGGGGTCAGTGAGGACCCGCAGTGGTGGGTGGGAGGCAGTACCATGTCTGAGCTTTGGGAGCAGATGGAACTTGGTTTGAAACCTAGTCCTGCCACCCACAGGCTGTGACCTGACAAATGACTTGACTTCCCTGGGCCTAAGAAACGGGAATGCTGACGGCACCTCTGTCGTGGGGCTGTGATGAGGACTAGGTAGGAGAATGGAGAGTGCCCGCCGGAGCTGAGCACACAGCGTGCATCAGTACACGCGAGCTCCTGCCGCCGGCCGGCGTTCGGGGTGGCCCTGTCAGTTGGTGTTTCCCTCCTGGCTCGCTCTGCCTGGGAGTCGTTATTACTCCAGTACCCACTTTTTGACCGCCGCAGGCCAGGCCCCGTACTGGGCACTGGAGATGGGGACTGAACAAGACTGACGAGGTCCCTGCCCTGGTGGCAGCAGTAGAAACCATTCCACAGATGGAGGCATCTTATACGAGGGGAGTCCCGGGGGTGACTCCAGACGGCAGAAGGCTGCAGCCTTGCAGGCAGCAGCACAAGAGGAACAGGAACCCGTCTTCCCCTTTACTCTCTCAGTATCGGTTTTCCGTCCAGTCCGACGTCTCCCTGGGTGTTGCAGGCACGTCATGATCTCGTGCATCCTTTAACTTGTTTCTCAAAGGGTGTGAACCTCCAGAAGCTCCTGGAAGCTGGGACCTTTATCTGCCAAGCCCTGAACAGAAAAACCAGCTCCAAAGTGGCTCAGGCTACCTGTAAACTGTAAGCCCCTTTGGGGGACTCTGTGGGAATAGGGGCTCACGTGAATGATTCAGGAACGGGCACGTGGAAATGGGAATAAAATTAACAGGAGCGGGCATCTCCCTGGCAGGTCCACACGTAGGTCTCTCCTGCAAAAGGGAGGCAAGAGACAGGAGCGGCTTGGCCTCAGCCCTTCCCTGCCAGACCCGAGTCTGAGTGAGAAGCCTGGGGGGCTGCGGGTCTTGCTGCCCCATGGACCCACTGGCTCAGGAGTTGAATGCCTGGGGGTCCCCTGGAACCCAGCTCCCTGGTGCTCAGGCCCCACGTCTGGGTGAAATCCGTCAGCTAGCTACACAGCCTGACCCTGCTGTGCCTCTGGGGCCATCGCTGACTCCGTAGGGCAAAGGGGCCTGGAGGAGATTTTCCCCAAGCTGGCAGGGGGCATTGGCGGAAGGGGTGAGGGCTGAGCTGCTTTGGCGACCACCTGCCAGCTCCAGCATTTTTGGAAAAGGTCTACTCTGAACATGATTTTTGAACACAGCTTATGTAATTAAAGTTTTAATGACATAAAAGCATGCATGCCCCAGTATCGTGTTGTGCAGCTGTGTGTGATGAATGGGGGAGACTGGTGGGGAGTGGAACATCGTTACGGCGTGGCATTCTGAGAGGAACGCGCAGACTTGGAACTAGTCTACTCATCTCTGGATCTCCTCCGTTTCCCAACCTGATTCTCGAATTCATAATGACTGGAAGCCCATGGCCTTGGGCCCGCTCGGGCCTGGCCCGAACACCCTGGAGAGGTGGTGGCTGCAGCTCGTGGGTGTTGTCCCTGCTGGACTCCCGGCCCAGGGCATTCCGGGCTGGGCACGCACTTTGGCTCAGCACTCAGAATGCCACGACTTGGCCCCAGCTTTCCTTTAAACAGAAGCACCGCATCATTTTCTAAACGGCTCTGGTAGGCAGGGTGCGGACGGACCATCCCCGGCGGTTCGCGGGGAGGCCGGGCGCAGTCAGCAGCGCCATCTGCCCTGGGCCTCAGAGCTTCCCCAGCCCGCGGCGGCGGCGCTGCAAACCAGACGCCCCAGAGCCAGCTTCCTTCAGTCAGCGCCGCCCCGACCGCCTCTGCTGCGCGCCGTCGCTGATTTCCTGCGGGGCCGGCTCGAAAGAACAGCTCGGCGGGTCCAGGAAGGCTGGAGAGAGCGCGGAGCCGGGCTTCTAGAGCCCTCGGCCTGCGGCTCCCGCCGGGGTAGAGCTCTCGGGTGCCGCGCCGTGGGGAGCCGGCGCAGGCCGCCGCCGGCCGCCCGGCTCCCGGGTCCAGGCCGCGCCTCCCCTCGGTCCCACCCCCGGCAGCGAGCCGCGCCGCGCAGGCGCCTTGATGCCACAGCGCTTTTGGTCCTTCCGGCGCCTCGTAGCGCGTTCCCGGGTGACACGTTTCCTTGGGGGCGTGGAGGGGGCGGGACCAGGTGGCCCGTTGGCTCTTAAAGGGACCCGGACGCGGAGCGCAGGAGGCGGCGCCGCTGGAGCAGCGCAGGGCGCGCGGTCTGGAGCAGGTTCGCGAGGCAAATGGGTGGGGGGCCTGGCGGGCTCGCGAGGGGCTGGGAGGTCTGCGGAGAGCGAGGGAGGGCTTCAGGGGTCCGGGCCGCGTGCTGGGCAGAGTCCCACTGGGGCGGGCCCCCTGCAGCTCTCCGCTCCCGCCGCCTTGGCTGGGGCGGCCCGGATTCATTCATTCCCGATTTGGGGATTCCGAGCTCGGCCCCCTCGGAGCCACTGCCCAAATCCCAGCCCGACGCTCACCGCCTCCTGCCCTCCATTTTGCAGACGGGAAAACCGAGGCGGCGACAGCCGACCGAGGTCACCCCGTCGGTCCGGGGCGAGGCTGCCCTCACCAGCCTTCCTGCCTCTTGGGGTCCATCCGCGACCACTTTTCGGGCTTCCATACGGCGGGGTGGGGGTGGGGGCGGCCTCGGCGTCCGGAGCAAAGTCCAGCTGGAAGCAGTGGTGAGGGGGAAGGGTGAACTGCTTGGCGCGTTGATAGCGGGCTGTGAGCCTGGAGATCCGGATTCTAGCCGGGCTATCACAGCTGTGTGTCCTCAGGCAAATTACTCATCCTCTCTGACCTTAGTATCCTTCCCGGTAAAGTGCCAGCCATAACACTTGGCTCATCAGGATGTTGGGGAATCCAGGAAAATAATGCAGAAGTGCCCGGTACAGAGCCTAGTACGCAGCAAGCGCTCAGTCAAGTGGGTGGAGTGCATAAGCCCAGAGCAGGGATTGAGGCAGCCAGGAGGAAGGCGGCTGCGGGCCAGGCCGCACCGAATGAAAGACCTGAGTGTCTGGAGCCTCCTCCCCTCTCCCCTGCTCTGCCCGCAGAGTTTGTTCAGGGCGGAGGTGCACACCTGGCAGTGGAGTCGGGACCAGGGACACGTCTACGCCGCCCGGCTCCGTGCCGCCTAAAGTTGGGTGGGATCCTTAGCTCCCAGCGGGCAGTGACCCAGCTGGCCCTGGCATGCATTGGTAGAGGCTGAGCCAGCCTGACTGACCTGGGGTGCGGTAGGGCCCACTGCAGGCCCCCACCCTGGGGCCATTTGGTATATTTCCTGCTTCCTCCCAGCTGACTCTTGAGGTGGAGAGGGAGTCCCGGGAGCTGCCTAGAGCAGGAGATAATAATCGCTGGGTCAGTTTACACCTAGTGATGGCAGAGGGACTGGGAAGGCCTGAATTTGAGCAGACAGAGCCTCTCCCCGGGCTATGGGAGTCCCCGCGCTGCTGCCATGTTTCCTTCTGGCCGGGACTGCCTAGTCCCCAGACACCTTGGAGGCTTTAGGTTTCCTCTTCTCAATCCCAGGTAAATTGGGACTAGAAATAGCGGTGCCGGCAGGCCTTTCTAGTCACCTCATTTAACCCTCCCCCAACCACACGGTGTTTGTACAATGATAAGCTCCAACCTCTAGAGATGGAAAGTGAGGCCAGGAGAGGGTAAGTGATCTCCAAGGCCTACGGCCAGGAAGAGATGGTACCCAGACTAGGCCCAGGGCTGATTCCAGAGCCGCCCTGCTCACTGGGACGTGCTACTGCCTCCCTCTGATGTTGGCCGGCAGCGCTGCGCGGGCAGTCTCAGCTCCTCTGACGCTCTGGGTTCTGGGCCAGGTACCATGGCAGAGAAGGTGCTGGTGACCGGCGGGGCTGGCTACATCGGCAGTCACACAGTGCTGGAGCTGCTAGAGGCTGGCTATTTGCCCGTGGTCATCGACAACTTCCACAATGCCATCCGTGGTGAGCACGGGGGCGGGGATGGAAGGATAACGGGGTGGGGGGGGTTCCACCACTGCCTCCTACGGGTGTGTGTGCCTCGTCCTTTGGGAGCCCAGGACGCATGTCCTCCTTTGATGGTCTCCACATGCTCAACCAGGAAGGGGCTCCATGCCTGAGAGCCTGCAGCGGGTTCAGGAGCTGACGGGCCGCTTGGTGGAGTTTGAGGAGATGGACATCTTGGACCAGGCAGCCCTACAGCGTCTCTTTAAGAAGGTAGGTGCTTGGCAGGCAGGGGGCACTGCGGAGGGCGAGGGCCTGTAAAGCGACCTCTGACCCTGGCTTCACCCCTGCAGCACAGCTTTACGGCAGTCATCCACTTTGCGGGCCTCAAGGCCGTGGGAGAGTCCGTGCAGAAGCCTCTGGATTATTACAGAGTTAACCTGACCGGAAGCATCCAGCTGCTGGAGGTGAGACGAGCCGCAAGGTCCCAGACACTGGCGGGCCCCAAGCTGTACCATTTTAGACACACGTCCCTCTACCTCTCCCTACGTCTGCGCCTCAGTCTCCCC
Source organism: Ailuropoda melanoleuca (assembly GCF_002007445.2). Classification (NCBI taxonomy): domain Eukaryota; kingdom Metazoa; phylum Chordata; class Mammalia; order Carnivora; family Ursidae; genus Ailuropoda; species Ailuropoda melanoleuca. The sequence goes on along the minus strand of NC_048219.1, from coordinate 3,972,372 downwards.
ATCTGTAAACAGGAGTGCCCAAACCTCAGCCCCTCTCACCTGTGGAGGAGGAAGGGGGTGGGAATAACGTGCGGAGGCCACTGACCCCTCCCCTCCGTGGCCAGATCATGAGGGCCCACGGGGTGAAGAACCTGGTGTTCAGCAGCTCAGCCACCGTGTACGGGAACCCCCAGTACCTGCCCCTAGATGAGGCCCACCCCACAGGCGGCTGTACCAACCCCTACGGCAAGTCCAAGTTCTTCATCGAGGAAATGATCCGGGACCTGTGCCAGGCAGACAAGGTGAGGGCCCCCATTGACCCAGCTCCGGTCCCACGTACGGACCCAGGGCCTCCCGTGCACCTGAGGGTGGGATCCCGAGAGCCACCCACCCGGGAGGAAGCAGGGACTCTGGAAGCAGCAGTGACTTTGCCCACGGCACAGCACTGGCGGGGGTGGGCCTGACCCGGGCTGCTTTCCAGGGATGAAGATCAGGCCTGGATGGGGGGCGGGGTGCAGGTGAAGAGCTCTAGCGTCCGCCTGGGCACGGCCTGCGCCCTCCCCCCACCCGTGATCACCTGACTGTCCTGCAGGCCTGGAACGCGGTGCTGCTACGCTATTTCAACCCCACAGGCGCCCACGCGTCAGGCTGCATCGGCGAGGATCCCCAGGGCGTCCCCAACAACCTCATGCCCTATGTCTCCCAGGTAAGGGGGGGGTTCTGGGGGCGGCCCTAGGATGGGAGGGTACAGCTGCACTGAGGGCCCGGGAAGAGCTGACCTGACCTCCACCCCAGGTGGCGATCGGGCGACGGGAGGTACTGAACGTCTTTGGCGACGACTATGACACGGAGGATGGCACAGGTGAGCCCAGGACCAGGGTGGGAGCCAGGGGGAGAATGAGGTCCGACGGACACGGTGCTGAACAACGCCCCACCCAACCACCGCAGGCGTCCGGGATTACATCCACGTCGTGGATCTGGCCAAGGGCCACATCGCGGCCTTGAGGAAGCTGAAGGAGCAGTGTGGCTGTCGGGTAGGGAGAGGAGGGAGAAGCGAGGCTGGCGAGGGAGATGGGGGTCCAGAGGGGGTAGTTTGTCCAACCCGCTCACCACCCGTTCTCCCCTGGGCAGATCTACAACCTGGGCACAGGCACGGGCTACTCGGTGCTACAGATGGTCCAGGCCATGGAGAAGGCTTCGGGAAAGAAGGTAGGCCAGCTGTACCCCAGTGCCCTGACTTCCACAGCGCCCCGGGCCCCTCCCACTAGCCTTGCTCCCAGTCCCGCTCCTCCGCCTGCCTCAGTGCTGGGTGCCTGCCCCTGCGCTTCTGAGCCGGGTGGGCAGCCGGGTGGGCGAGGCCAGGCCGGCTCAGCTAAGCCACAGCTGCTTCCTCGCTTGCAGATCCCGTACAAGGTGGTGGCACGGCGGGAAGGCGATGTGGCTGCCTGTTACGCCAACCCCAGCCTGGCCCTCAAGGAGCTGGGCTGGACAGCCGTCTTAGGGCTAGACAGGATGTGTGAGTTTTCACCCCAACCCCGGACCCTGGGTGCTGGCTTGACCCGTGGGAGGGGGGCAGGGGCTGGGCAGGGGCTGCCTGGGTCTGAGCACGCCCACCCTGGGCTGCCCGAGATGGTGGGGGTCCTGCATTCCAATGTGGACCCTCACTCCACACCTCCCCCACCACAGGTGAAGACCTGTGGCGCTGGCAGAAGCAGAATCCTTCAGGCTTCGGCGCACAGGCCTGACCCTCCCCTTCTGTGCACCAGGAAAGGAAAGAGAACTGCCTGCTCTCCAGCCTCTGGTGGGAACCCGGGGCCCCGGCCTCCCCTACCTCAAACCCCAGCCGGGCCTTCTCAGCCCACCAGGCATGAGGCAAGGGCTCCACTGACCAGGAGTTGGGGGGGCTCCCTAACACCTCTGCAGCAGGGTCCAGGAACCCATCAGGACCACCAGAAGTGAACGGGGGAGCAAGGGTCCCGAGACAGGCACTAATTTATACTGCTCCGAAAGAGCGTTCCGAAGTATTTAAAATAAAAGTTTTCTAACACTGGGACAGATTCTTGCCCGTGATCACACTCTACCCCTTGGATAGAATCATCCAGACTGAGAGTTGAAGCAATTTAATTTTATCGGAATCCAGGACACAACAAGAAAAACACCCAAAACCACATGGAGACAGAAGACGAGACACAACTCCTCCCCCACCTCCCCCCTGGCCCTAGAGTGGGGACAACGTGGGGTGAGACAGCTGGGGGAGACCTTGAGCCTCAGTCCAGCCCTGCAGGCTCCAGGCCTGCGGGGGAGCAGGGTAAGGGGGAGGCAGGGCCCAACCCCCATGTTGGGGAGGCTAAAGGAAGGCCCCCTTCGAAGGACTCTGCCCCCTCACCAACACCCCTGCCCAGGGGCAGGTAGCCCACAGCAGCACGGGGGCCCAGGGCCATGGACACATTCATGATTGAGAAGCAGCTGGAGGGAAGGAGGAGAGACACACGATTATCTGGGCAGAATCACTTGGGAGTGGAGTGGTAGGTGGGGCCTGGGAGGGCCCCATGGGCCAAACCCTGAGGTCACAGGAGGGGGCCCAAAGCGGGGCTAGTGAGTGAGGTCCTGAGTGAGTGGGTCAGCGGCTGGGCCCCTTCCTCCCGCTGCCTACAGCCCCTCCGATACTGCTGCCGGGGGCCCTGCCTCCGGGGACACGGGAGAAGAGGGCGGCCCATCCCCTGCTGCAGACAGCCAGGTGGCTGAGGCCAGGAACAAAGGCCTGGCCAGGCCTCGGCCTGCCTGCCTGCCCCAGAGGCCTATGGGAAGAGGACAGGTCAGGGATGGTGGGGACAGGGGCTCGACCGGCTCAGATCCAAGATGGTGCCGCGCGTGCTGGGTCCCCTAGGAGCTGGGGGACTGCGCTGGAGGCCAGCGACTCTGGTTAGACAGGAGGCAGCAGCTTCTCAAGAAACTCCTTCACAGCTGCCATCTCCTGGGGGTGAGAAGGGACTGTGAGCGGCTCCCAGCTGCAGGGAGGAGGGAGAGGGCTGGGAGGAGGAAGGGGTACCTCATCACTGACCTGAGGACAGGAGCTGTGCATGACACCTGGATAAGTCTTGAACTGGACCCTGGCGGGTGTGACAACGGACCGGAGCTTCTCAGCCGTCAGGGCCCCAAACCGTACTGGAACCATGGGGTCCAGCTCCCCATGGCACTGAAGGATGGCCAGGTCCTTGGCACTGCCATTGGCTGCCTGTGGGCCAGACAGGACCTCCAGGGCAAAGCCAGTGCTTCGGCACAACCCCCAAGCCACAAGGAGACTCAGGGCAGGAGTGGGGTCATGGAGACACTTACCTGGGGGAAGGCCCGATGCAGAGGCAGCCAACAGCTCAATGCCACAATGCCAGCCAGAGGGTGGGGACAGGTAAGGGCTGTGTAGAGTGACAGGGCCCCACCCTGGAGGGAGGAGAGAATGAGAGGTCATGAGGGCACAGCTCACCTACCACCCCCACCCCTTCTCTCTCCACTCACCTGTGAAAAGCCTCCCAGGACGATTCGATTGGCAGGGATCCCATTCTTCATCTCGTGCTCAATCAAGGCCTTGACTGGGGGGAGGGACACAACTGGGTAGGGGAAAAGCTGCTGGAGGGCCCAGGGAAGGGAGCCAGATACTGCCCAGTGCTTTCTTGGGGGGCGGGGATGGAGGGCGGATGCTGAGGGGCTGGGGCCTTACTGTTCTCTGCGGCCTTCTTGATGCCAGCCTCGTCCTCTGGGGCATCTGGACTCAGCCCCATCAGGTCAAACCTAGGGGAGGAGAGGTGTTGGCTCCTGGGAGGCCCTGGCCCGCCCCCTGCACGCCTCTCAGCTCCCATCCTGTCCCCTCAACACCCCGGCCAACTCACCAGGAGGGCATCACCATCTTCATGTTGAGTGTCACAGGGATCCGGGGTCTGGGGAGGGGCAGCGAGAAGGGCCATCATGCGCAGAAGGGATGAGAAAGCCACGGCAGAGAGCCGGGAGGGGGCAGAGTAGCCCCTGGGGGCCCCTCCCAGCAGGCAAGGCCTGTGTTTAAGGTGTTGCCAGGCAACCTGCCACGTGGGGCTGGAGGCTGTGGTTGGGGCAGCAGCAGAGAAGCAGAGCCCGGCACTCGGTGTGATGGGGTTCCAGCTCCATGGGTGAGTACTTGGGGAAGGGGCACAGGATCTCCTGGTTCTAGGAGAGCCCTGCTCTAGGAGGGCCTAGGGCTGGGGGCTGGGGCTGCGAGCTCCACGGGAGTGAAGGCTGAAAATGGCACCTCTAATTGCCCTGGGCCCAGGCTGCAGGCTGCAGCTGGCAGGGAAGAACAGGCCTGAGACCACAGGACCACCCCCCGGCTGATTCCCATCCACAGCCCCTCCCTTGCTGGGGTGACACTCACGCATGGGGACAGATGTACTTGACGTGAGGGAGCCGGATGGTGGAGAGGGCGTCAGCCCAGCTGTGCCTGTAGGAAGGAAGGGAAAAATGGCACCGATGTGGGGAGGGAGAGAGGGAGGGCACGGGCCCCTCCAATCCTGCCCACGGGGCCCTTCCCCACCTTCCCAAGGAAGTACCCCCTCCCTCTCCAGCTCACTCACCCTGTGTCTCCAAGTCCATGTAAAAAAATAACCTGAAAAAGGGTCAGACGTGGGGAGGTGGGAAGAGGGCAGTCGCCACCCTGCTCTCATTCCCCCTCAGTCCTCTAACTTCGGGCCACCCCCTGCGCCCCCAAGGACCTGGGGGTAACTGTGATAGCAGCCAAACAGGCTATTAACCGGTTGCCGCCTGGCTTCAGGTTGCTCCCTTCTCAACACACCTCCATTTTTCCCCACATTCCTTCCAGCCAGTTTCCCCGGCTGGGCTGGGGGCTGGCCTAGGGGCTGCCAAGGGCAGGGGAGGACCCTTACCGCAGCCGTTTCCCGCTCAGCTCCAGACACGGTGGCAGCATCGGTGAGCAGGGGCACAGACATGGTGTTACCACACATACACTGCAGGCTCCACGGCTGGGGCCTGTGCAAATCCGGGGGAGTGGTCAAGAGCAAGACCCAGCAGGGGAGAGACTCTTGACACACGAGAAGAGCCTCGAGCCTCAAACCGCGGGCCCACTCAGACCGTCAGTGCCCTATAACACCCTGGGTTTCTGTCCTGGGCACCAAGAAAAGGCAGGCAAGAAGTCTGAGGCCAGAGCAGGTAGGAAGTTTGCCTCCATTCCAGGGCTGAAAAGCAGAGGAAGCCACCCTAGTGTCCCTGGTTCTGGCCCACATCACACAGCCTGAGCTTGCTGGAGACCCAGAGGGGCAGAAGTAGGGCTTAGGGACTGTGGGGGAGGGGAGCCTGGGCATCCCCTGCTGTTGTCCCCCCACTAACTGCCTCCTCCCTGCTCTCCAATCATCAAGCCTCTAACAGAGTCCCAGGGTCCCTCCTCCCCAACTCCCAGACCTACTGGGAAACCAAGGGGAGAGCGATGCCAGAAAAATATGGTTTTAGCCCCTACCCCCAAACCCCCACACACATTTTCTCCAACCTCCTCCCCAACATCCAGCCCCCACTCGGCCTTCACAAGCCATTTCTGGCTCAGCCCTTCCCAGAGCCCCTGGGAGCTGCCCATGTCCGCAGAAGGCACAAAGACTCCAGTCCACTTCCCACCCCATAACTGGTGCCCCACGCCCCACTGCATGGTGCTGCCTGCTGCTGCTAATGCCCACTGAATCCAACCAGGTCCCCCAGCTTGACCATGCTCTGGGACCCCCAAACACACAAAAGAAGGTGAGGCTGGTTGGCTCCTCCCCATTCTTAGCACCCTCCAAAGTCCTCAGAAGCTACCTGCCCCTAATTGCCTACCCTTCCCTGAGGTGCCCACCCACCGCCCCCCACTCTCCCTACCAGCTTCAACCTTCCATCTCTGACCCGAGTGCACATCTCCACGTGGGATCCCTCACCTCTGACCCCGGGGTCCCTCTTCCCACACGGGGATGTACCTTTTGCCCAAAGCAGGGATTTCCTTCTTCCCTCGCTGGGAGACTTCCACCTCTCACCCAGGGTCCCCCCTCTCAAAGTGATGCCTTCCCCCCTGACCAGGGAAGAGAGCTCCCCACAGTAACAACTTCCACCCTAACCCAGGGTCTCCCACTCTCCACTCTAGTAACGTCTGTTCTGACCAAGGGTCGCTCCCTCCCTACGGTGACATTTTCTACCCTGAGCCAGGACCCTCTCTCCTGGCCACAAAGGGGCGTTCTACTTTTGACCCTGGGGAGCCCCAGCCCCACAATGGGATCTTCCTCTTCCAACCCTAAGTCCCTCCCATCATAGCCGGACACCTTCTTGCCCCTTTCTACCCCCAAAGTAACCAAGACCGGCCAGCGCCTCTTCGCACCTCACTCCCCACCCCCAACCTTCACAACTGCGGTCCCCTCCCCACTCGCCGGGACTCCCGCGGAGGTCCGGTCTCCCCCCACCCGGTACCCTCCCTCCTCCGGCTGGCCGCGGACGAGGGTACCTCCACTCCCTGGGGGTTTCGAGACCTCTCGGGCGATTCTCCTCTTTCTCCTGCACAGACACACACTCTTCCCCTCGGCCGCCCCCGCCGGAACTTCCGTTCGAGTCCCGGGAACCCAGCCATCGCGCTGCCGGAAGTAGCCTGGCCAGCGGTACGGAACCCGGAAGTGGGCGTCGGCGATCCGCCAGATAGGAGCTGCCATGTTGGATACGGTGGGGCCACTCCCCGTAATGAAGCCACGGAGGCACCTGCAGAATCTAGACAGCGCGTCGGTAATTCCCCCCTGCTACCACCACCCGTGCGCCTCCTGAAGGCAAGCTATCCGGAAGGATGGCATCACACACTGAAGACATCCTTAGAGGCCATCTAGCTCTCCCGTCTTATTCTAAAGATGAGGAAACTGACGCTCAGGGAGGGAAGGGAACAGCAATCCCAGGATGACACTGATGCTGCCTCTCTGCACCTGCTTCCTGAGCTATAACACGGTGATAAACAGCACCCTGCCCACTTCACAGCTTTGCTGTTGGGCTCAAAGGAGGTCGTGTGGAAACACTTCATACACTGTAAAGTTACAGTGTGAGGACTTACTGACTAGAAAGGACCCTGGGAAAACACAGGTCACAGCAGGACAGCTGGACAGGCAGTGTTGTCTTAGTTCTGCCCTCAACAAGCAAGGCCACGTGGACAGTGTGCAAAATACCATCAATGAGCCCCAGTTGTTAAGAACAAAAAGGGCTTCATCTTGTCCCCATTTTGCTCCTTGCTGCACTGATGAAGTGGAAATGGGCTCCCGGTCCACAGAAAGGCTGGAAGGGGAAGCAAACTGAGTTGAAGGGCTATGTTCCTAAGAGAACATGTGGGCATCTACAGACAGGAAATGAGTGATGCTGCTACCTCAACAGCTTAGGACTCATTCTCCCAGTATAACCTACAGTTTTCTTTGAACTGAAAGAAAACAGTAAGCTTGGGAACTTCAAGCACTTTTCCAGGCTGAGAGGCAGTTTGTCTTAAGGGCTCAACAGGTCACAACGACAGCCTAAAATACCAGGATTCTGAACAGGAAATCTTTTGAGCCCTGAGGACTCCAACAAGCTGAAGAACCGGACTGGATGTCAGGAAGGGATGAGTGTGCCCAGACCACAAAATTGCCAGCCACCGTCCCCCACCCCACCCCAGGATCCCTGCTAGGTCTGCTTATAGAAGACTAAACAATTCCTCCTGCACCCCCAATCGCCTAGGACCCTGGGGCACTTCTTCAAGTTCTTGAACAAATTCTTCAGAGTGACGCTTCAAATTCAGAAGTCCAGTCCCAGGGCCTGCCTGTGATTAGGCTTTAATTAGTGGAACTAATGAAGGGATAGTCTGCTTTAAGATTTCTAACTTTATTTTTCCTCCTACTCCAAATTTTAAAACATAGCCTTTATTTTTTTATCTCCAAAATGATCCAACTGAAATAAAGAGGCTGGGGCTGAGGAGTAGGACCCTTAGTGCACCAAGAACTGCATTTGCACTCTGGCTGATTTCAGGTTACGTTTTAGAAATCTTGAGGCTTGACAAAGCTGGGTGGTGGCAGGCTTTCCCTTGGACAGGCTGGAGAAACAGTGTGAGCCAACACTTCAGAAAAATTCTCTCAAGAGGATGAGATTCAACACTAATTCCCACTATTCATTGTTCCTATTTCTGCAAAGGAGAGAATACTATCTCAAATCCCCTCATTATAGATACTTAAATTGTCTCCAGTTGCTATCTTGACTTACAAAATTTAAGTCCAGTCTTGGGTCCACATGTGCTGCTCACTTACTTTCCTTGCTCTCATTTCTTCTGGTGAGCTCCGGAATCTGTTCTCCCTTGTTTTTGTAAATGTCACTCCGCAAGTTACTTCCTCTCATGAGAAATGGAACTTCGGTTTGTAACCTCACCTTCCTCTTTACAAAGGGTGGGTGGGTATAGGAGTGTTTTTTTTAGTCCACTGTACCTTTCCTGGAAAAATTATCTAGTCTTAATTAAATATCACCGTGGCACTATGACCTACCTAGTACAAAACAACAACAAAAAATTTCAAAGTTCCATACAGTTCCCAGTAAATGTTTCATCAGTACTACCAAGAAATCAAAAGAATATACAAACATTAAGTATGGCAAAGATTTATTAGGAAGCTTACTAGTTACGGTGAATAAAAAGCCATGAACAGAAGAACTGAGATCTCCAATTTCTGGCACTGCGCTTACGACACTAGTTAGAAGCTAACAGACATTAAGGATGTCCCAAGTGGAATCTTACCTAAGTCCCAATCTTACCCAACCAGGATAACTCACAAACACAGAAATGATGCCCACGCTCTCCCCAGACTGCTTAGCTAGGCAGTAAGAAAAAGGACCTCCCCAAGCCATTAAGCGTCATCAGGAGACTCCTGCTCTTCTAGCTGTAACCATGGGACACTAGTACAGGACAAACAACTCCAAGCCGGGCAACTTGACAAGGATGCTGAACGCTGACAGGAAGAAGGAGCAAGCGGGGACAAGTATTTCTAGGTGGAGACCCTCCTGATGGCTAAGAGAAACACAATGCTGAGGCTTCAGAAAGTTTACTACAGCCCAGGAAAAAGTTTCCATTAAAAAAAAAAAAAAACAAGTCACACAAAAATCCTGCCACAAAGCAACAAGACACTTGGGATCCCATGGCCACACTGACTGGAAAGGCAGACATTATCCAATGACTGCCAGATGCTGACCAGCCCAAGACTCAATTTCTAGGCCCTAGAGAACCACGACTGTCCCTCAGCACACACACTACCCTCCCCGGTGGTGTGGCATCTTCCACAGGCCAGGTTTCTGCAGCAAGCCCCAAAGACAAAGCTTGGCAGAAGCTGTGGCACCAACTCTCTCTGGAACCCTATCTCTTTGTCCTCCCCAACAGGACGCTGTACATCTTCACTGACACAGCGCCTCTGTGGAAGCCCTGGCCAGTCTTAGGAAATGAAGTGTGTCTGTGGGGTAACCTGATGGACCCTGTGGTCTGCTGGGTTGGCTGATGCTTCATAATTGCAGATGGTCACCTCATGTCGGCGAAGCTGCAAGAAAAGTGAGAGGCTGGGTCAGCTGGCCATTTCCCAGACCACACACTGGAATAGTCCTTAATCAGGTTCATTTCTGGAAGTCATCTCTACCCCCTTCTGACAATTTTATCCTAGGAAGACTGCAAAGATCATTATCAAGGAATCACCCCATAACTTAAGATTCATTCCCCCATTACTATGGTGCCACCATGAGAGAAGAGGACCTTATCTGTCTTGTTTATTATCTTATCTCTGGGTGCCTGGAACAAGAAAAGTCATCAAAAATGTCAAATGAAGAAAAGAATCTCAAAGTGAAAAAAATGAATTGATATCAACTGTATTATTTCAATTCCTTTAAAAATACCTATGGCCTGTCAAAAGAGATGGACTGTTTATAGTAATGAAACCAAGGAAAATACACAGACTGAGAGCAAGTGGTATCTCACTTGCTCTTTTTTCCTTTCCTTATAGTGCTCAGATCACAGTATACAGATGTATAGACACATATGTAGATACATTGGGGGGGGGGTCAGGTATGCTTCCCGCCCCTTCTTACCTCAGTCCATTCTCCTCTCAGACCAATATAGAAGACCTTTGTGGTATCAGCTCCAAAGTTTTTTGAAATATGAATTGAGAGATGATAAACGTTTGAAAAACGAGAAATTCTAGAGAATGAAAGGAATGGGGAGAGAAGACACAGGTTAGAGTTCAATGAATATCTCACCACCAGGACAAAAACAATAATTCTAGCTCCAACTTGTGGTAAAACCCAGGTAAATGTCAGCGAACACTCTGGACTCTTAGTATCATTCTTCTCTTTTGGACAAGAACTGATTCAGTGGCAACTGCCTGAGCATCTGCCAGGTCCTGCTCCAGGCAGTAGGAATAGAAAAATGAGTCAACACTGCCCTGCCCTCAAGGAGCAGGAATGAGAAATGCTGTATGACCAAGCAGGGATTCTAACAGAAGTTCAGTGTTGATCTCACCAGCCTTATTGTTAGGAAAAAGAACCAGTGAAGACACAAGGTGGTCTTGGATAACATGGCCTATTGTAAGCCCACTATGCAAAGAGGAATTCTGAAAACATCTTTCCTAAGACCACCCTAGTAGATCTGTCAACAGCTCACAAGTTTAACAAGTCTATGGCTTCCACTGCATCTCTGCCAAAAATGACCAAGCCAAGGATCAAGTTTCCTCCACTGTTTTAACTCATTTCTCATGCTAAGAAAGCAGGAAATGGGCCAAAATTAAACTGCAAGCTCAGTAAGTGCTAATGCACATATGTTCACTACAAATGAACACCTGCTGTTCCTCAGGAGAAGCCAGAGAGTGGAGACAGGCCAAGTGCTTACTTTGTAGCATACTCTAATTCTCCCGTAAGATCCCGATTCAGACTAAAGGTCTGATCTGGCTCCCTGTCTGTATCATCAAAGGACATCTGTGGAATGTTTTTGTACCTGAGAAAGGAAAGGGAAGAAAAATCAAGAAATGTGTCTTATCACATCATGCATATTTTTTAGTTCTTCAAGACTTCTTATCGACTCAACTGCCTTCAGTTTTATCAAAAGGAGATCAAATTTTAGGAATGGCATTTTACTGGCATTTATACACAAGTATCTTTAAACCAACAAGAAAAGAGTTGAGAACTGCAACAAAAGCCAGTGGCATCTTTGAGTGGGTTAAGATCACATGAGAAACAATATACAAAGAGGAGGCTCAAACCAGGTCACGTGCAGCAAACGCATGGAGAGAATCAGCAACTCAGCACATTCAGACCAAGCTGAGGAGGTTAAAAAAAACAGCTTACTCAGGGGAGAAAACATACTTTTGGCAGAAACCTATTAAACAGAGTTAAGAGATAAGAGCAGGTAACTTAACGCTCAAGCAATTTTTGTGTTCAAAATTACCCTATATATTGAATCCTCTTACAGTTCTTTAAAAAAAATACAATTTGGGGGTTTCCACTCTGAAAAGAGCACAAAAGGCTGCCAACTCACAACGAGCTTTGGAAAGTCAAGTAAAACTACTAATGAAGAAAAAGGTTTTCAAAGAAATACCTAAGAATCAGCTGTCTCCTCTATAACTCACAGATGCTAAAGACCTAAGCCACACCCCTATCATCTCTAGAGTGTTTTATTAACACACCCACACAGGAGGGGCCTAGACATTAAGGGCAGCAAAATGCATGTAATTTAAGAAAGCAAATGTCTGCTTCAAAGTGTTTCTAAGAATGATGCACAGAATAATAATAGTGAACATTTATGACTAGCATTATGAGAGGCAGTGTAGCACTGCAGTTAAAAGCAGTGTCTCTGGAGCCAGACTTCTAGGTTTAAAGCGTGGCTCTGTCACTTACCAGCTGTGTAATTTTGGGCAAGTGATTCAACCTCTCTGTATTTGTTTCCTCACTTATAAACTGGGGGTAGTGATAGTACATATCCCATACAACGATGAGATTAAATTGAATCAATTTTAAGATACATACACTTTAAAAATTTTACTATGGAAAATTTCATATACAGAAGGAGAGAGAAAAATACAAGGAATCTCCATTTATGTATCACTCAGCTTCAATAATCAACATTCTGCCTATTTCCTATCACCCCCATTTTGTTTGTGCTTGATATTTTAAAGCAATCCCAAACATTTCACTTCACTCATACTTTAGTATTTCTAAAAAGTAAAGACTTCTTAAAATACCACTCTTAAAATGATACCATTTTACAGAAATTAACAATAATTCCTTAAAATCATCTAATACCCAGTCTGTATTCAAATTTCATTAAGTACCAATTTAACTTTTCTAGATGTGTCAGTGGCATGTCACAGTTGAATAAACAAAATTTTTTTAATTTATGGCATATAAGAGAATTACAATCAATGACATCTTAGATCTGATAAAATATATGTAAATTGCTTAGGACCAAGGGCTATGTAAGTATTTGTACCTGCCATACCAAAACTGGGCATTTATTATGTTCCATACTTACTCTAAGCTCTTTACATGTTATATATCATTCAATTCTCTCCACAATCTTATGAGGTTCATACTATCACTACGTCATTTTTTTTTTTTTTTTAAAGATTTTATTTATTCAACAGAGAGAGAGACAGCCAGCGAGAGAGGGAGCACAAGCAGGGGGAGTGGGAGAGGAAGCAGCAGGCTCATAGGAGGAGCCTGATGTGGGGGCTCGATCCCAGAACGCCAGGATCACGCCCTGAGCCAAAGGCAGACGCTTAACCGCTGTGCCACCCAGGCGCCCCATCACTACGTCATTTTACATACAAGAGCACTGAGATAAAGTAATAGCCCAAAGTCATGCAGCTGACCAGTGGTACAAGCCAGAATTTGAACCCAAGCAGTTTATTCCAGAGGCCACTCTTAACCACAATACAACAGAGATTTCTAGTTTCTCAAGCCAATCCATCTCCCCAGGAAACAAGTCTCCAAAAGCATCAACTCAAACGTACTGTTTCCTTAAAATGATTAAATATGTGGGTTTGCTTTCATATTCATGTTTCTAACTTTCAAAAACAATATCAATTTCTTAAATCTCTCACTTAAATTGACCAATTTTTCAAGAAGAAATTTTTTTAAATGTAAAGTTCTTCTAGTATTTCTTCCTCCAGCACTCAAAAAAGTGTCCCCCTTCTTTTAGGAAGGCTATGCTGGACTAAGGCAAGCTGTCAAAAATGGAGCATTAACCCTGGTAGCAACAGATCCAGTGTTGTAACAGGTATACAGAACTTTGCTAACTAAAGGGCATCCACACTCATATGGAGTAGTCATTCCATGTCAACAAAACACACACAAAAATTTTAACTGTGTCAAATAACAAGGGTAAATTTGGAAACTAACCCTATGAGTAGAAACCATAAAGATCATTTGAGATCTACAGCTGGGTTACTAAGAAAACTGCAAAGTCATCAACAACTGGCATTTATAGGATGCTCTCTGGATGAATGGTGCCACAGCAGGTACTTTGAAAAGACACAAGCTGTTGGCCCTAAAGGTGCTTAATCTAAAAAAGTCGCTAATTCAGGAAGAGATAAGTGTCTTCTGATGCAAAACAAGACCAAGATTTTTCGGGGGGCGGGGGGGAGGTAATATTTCACCCAGTAAAAAGAAAAATATGTGTCATTCTGGAATAAAGTGCTACCAGAGAAATGAGAACTAGGAGCTTCCTGAGGGCTTCGGCCCTCACCACTTACAGTCTCATCTCAGAGGGGTGTGAGTCATCGTCCTCTCCCATTATAATGATGCCTTTGAGCTTGACATTGCCTGTAAATCTGCCAGAATGCAAAAGAAGTTGTCAACCTGGGTATGAACTTTTGCATAGCTGTGTGACCCTGGACAAGACCCTTCCCCTTTCTGGGCTTCAGGTTACTCATGGGTCAGACTTGTACCACAGCATTTCTAAGATCCTGTCTGCCTCTAGCATTCTGCAGTTCCATAAATTTACCTTGACTCCTCAGTTATCCTTCAACAGATGCATCTTTATGCTTTCCTCCTCAAACCCACCACACTGTAATTTCCCCCATTTCTAGAAAAAGATGTGTGCCCTTGACACGACCAATGAATGAATCCTGAGAAGACAACTGGGTACAGCCTATCCAGCCGAGGCAAACACCAAGGAGATACTTACGGAATATTAAACAGAAGCTCTTCATCTGCATCACTTTCAACAAACTGGAGGGGATGGGGGGTGGGGAGGAGAAAGCAACAAATATTTGCTGAGAGCCTACAATTTCAGGCGTCTTCCACCCTGTTCTATGACTGGAGTGCAAGGCAAACAGTCAACCTCCCTCGGTTTTCCAGCACTTATTAACTTGACGCAGATAAGTTAGACCATCCTCTCGGAGGGCTCTTAAATGGGGACCCCGTGAATGAACTTCCAGACCCAACTAGCCTCCTGAAATTGTGTGTAAAAATCCGTGCCTATAGAGTCCACAGCTTTCAAGCGGCTCTGTGACCCCACAGCGGTAAATGCTCTAGAAAGGATAACACGCTTCATCTGCCTAGCCCGCCTGGGCTTCATCAGGTGATATGATCAGGCAGCCATTGGGTCTAGCAGTCAAACAGTCGGGAAAACGCCCTCACAGCCTTCCTCCGCTACCTACTGAAGCTCTGAAGAGAATATTGGCTGTGTAAAGCCAAAGCGCCCCTTTCCCTCTCTGGGCCTCAGTTCCTCTTATCTGCAAAATGGGGAGACTCGACCCTGTTTTCTTCCCAGGGGGCGGGCAGGGACGGGCACGGGAAAGCGCTTGGCAAGCGGGCTGTCGTTATTTTTAACAGCAGGACTGAGGCCGACAGAGCAGACGGGAGGCCTGAGGCCCCGCGCGGGTCCCCGCCTCGCCCGCCCGCCCCAGGCCCCGGAAGGCCCACCTTGGAGCGGTCGGTCCGCTCTTCCCACGGCTTGAAGACGCCGCGGCCGCTGCCCTCGCGACTCTCGTTGAGGCACTGCAGCCGCTCCAAGTCGATGCGCAGGTAGAGGCCGTAGGCCAGGCCGCGCTGTTCGGGCGGCTCCTCCCGCTCGGCGGCGCAGCGACAGCCACCCCCGCCGTGGCTGTGGCCGTGCGACATGGCGACGCCGCCGCCCGCGCGTCCCCTGCCCTGCCGCCGCCGCCACCGCCCGCGCTGCGCTCGCCCCGCTCTGCTCCGGCCGCCAAGCGCGCCGCGGCCGTCGCGTCGTAAAAGGCGCCCCTGTGCGGCGCATGCGCCCGGGGAGAAAGGGGGCGGGGCTCGGAGAGGGTTTGACGTTTGACAAGCGCTTGCAGGTGCCAGAGAGTCAGACGTGGAGTTGGATGCTATCGGCTTCCCCGCTACTCGGGTGTGGAAACTGAAGCGCAGAGAGATTCGGCTGGCGTTCCGAGTAAATGATGGGGCTGGGATTCGAATCCTCCTCCCCATTAGGCTAAAGTCTGTGCTTTTTTGCCACCAACGTTTTTGGGGGGTTGGTCGAGGAAAGCGTGAGCAGTGATAAGGCCCTGAAGGGTTGGGCGCAGAACGTTATCGCTCCTTCACATGTGCACCTGCAGGCGTTTAGACTTCACAGACTCACTTTCATAACCACTCTCTTCATTGTGGGCTTAGCGATCGAGGGCAGGCTTCACGGACGACCGGATCTGGAGACAAGTCCTATCTGCTACTAACACTGTGACACTCTGAATAAGTCATTTACCCCATCCCAACACTTCGCTTTCTCGTCTGTAAAGTGGGAATGATAACATGTTTCATAGGACCACAGTGAGTATTACATGAGATAATGAACTTAAAGAACTCAGCACAGTGGCTGACACATGGTAAAAGTTCAATAGCTAAGTCACATCTTGGTTCAAATCTAAGCGCCTTGGACTTCCTAGCTGTGTGGCCTTGGGCAAGTGACTTAACCTCTCTGAGTCTCAGTTTACCGCTTGTAAAGTGCAAGGATTGGACTAGATGACCTTTATGTCCCCTTGCCATGTGACATGTCAGAGTAGGTTTTTCAAATGGCTGGCTGTGACCCATTAATGGGTCTTAAAACCCATTTTGAGGATTGTGACTAGCATTAAAAAAAGTAGTATATAATTTAAAAATTCAGAATATATCGCACTTTTAAGTCTCAATTTATAGAACTTTTGTTCCAGTTTTGGGTTTGTGTACTCAGGTGCAATGTAAAGTGTTTTTCATATTGTGGGTTGAAGTCAAAAGAATTGGAAGCCAATGTTTAAAGTTGAAATGATTTTGGATTCAGAGTAGAATGCGTTCTTACTGCTGGTGGGGAGGGGGAAAGACAGAGGTTGTAGAGAGAGTTATGGGACACTCTGCCTGTCCCTTGCCCTTCATGTCTGCCTCTGGAGTGTCCAAACAAGACTGGGGGCTGGTGAGATACAACCCAAAATATTCATCTGGTTAAGTTCCAGTTATGATGTCTGGGGTGCCTGGCTGGCTCAATCAGTAGAGAGTGCAATCTTTTTTTAAAGATTTTTTACTTATTTATTTGCCAGAGATAGACGGCCAGTGAGAGAGGGAACACAAGCAGGGGGAGTGGGAGAGGAAGAAACAGGCTCCCAGCGGAGGAGCCCGATGGGGGACTCGATCCGGGAACGCCAGGATCACGCCCTGAGCCGAAGGCAGACACCTATCAACTGTGCTACCCAGGCGCCCTGAGCATGCAATTCTTAATCTCAGGGTTGTGAGTTCAAGTCCCACAGCGTGGAGCCTACTTAAAATATTTTGATGTCCTAGTTCAATTCTTTGTGAAATAGGCAAGCTTGGTTCTGGTTCAGAACAGCACAACATCACTAATTATTTCTACTTTGTGATCACAGTTTCAGGCCAGGAGCCTGGCACATAGTAAACACTTGGTAAATGTTTGTTTAATTGAATGATACACCTAGAAGCCTTTCTTTGGGAAGACTGTGTCCCACTGCAGGACTAACACAGGCCTTACCCAAGACAATTACTCACTTCGGGCTTCCCAAATAAATCCTTTACTGATTTATTGAGCACTATACTTGTGATTCTGTAGATTACCTGGGCCGTTCTTTTCTGGGCCAGTTTGGCTTGGGCTGGATAATTTGGAATGGCCTCCCTCACACGTCTGGTTGATGTTGGCTGTCCGCTGAGGCAGTGGGGCTGTATGCCTCTAGCAGGCCACCTGAGCTTAGTCACGTGGTGGCAGTTACAGAGTTCTAGGAACAAGAGAAGGAAGACCCAACTGCATGAGCACTTTTTAACCCTCTGCTCCTGTAATCTTTGCTAATGGGCTATCAGCCAAACAAGTCTCATGGCCAAATCCAAACTCAAGGGTGGAGGTATTGACTGCACCTTTTGATTGAGAGAACTGCAAAATGCTGTGGCTCCTTTCCCTCCCTCCCCAATGTATCTGTATTAATTATCTTTTATTGTGGAACAAATTACTCCCAAATGTAACAGCCAAACAAGTTAGTATTTATCTCAGTCTCTCTGAGCCAGGAATTTGGGAATGGTTTAGCTAGGTGATTCTGGCTCAGTTCTCTCAGGAGGTGGAGTCTTTCAAGGCTTGGCTGGGGCTGGAGGATCCACTTCCAAGATGGCGGACTCACATGGCTGGCAAGTTGGTGCAGGCTGTTGACTGGAGGCTTCACTTCCTTGTCATATACACCTCTCCATAGGACTGCTTGAGTGTCCTTAGGATATAATAGCTGGCTTTCACCAAAGCAGAGAGAGCAAGGTAGGAACCACAATGTGTTTTATGCGCTAGCCTGAGAAATCACATACTGTCAATTCTGGAATATACCATGGTTCCACAGGTCAGCCATATTCAAAGTGTGAAGGAACTGTGTCAGGGTACAAATAGGAGGAGAGAGAACTCATTAAAGGCTGGCTACCACACTACCATACATGCTAAGTGACCATTGACAATGTCTTTACTTTTCTCTTCTACTTAATTGGTAATTTAACTGAAGATAAAATTCATTTAGAATGGTGAAGATATTGCTGTTTTCCTCTAGCTTTGAGAAGTGCACTGCCGTTCTTTGCATCGGTGTTCCCCCTGCTCCCTTTCTGGAAGCTTGTTAGCTTTTCTCTTGGTCCCTGGTACTCTGAAACGTGATAATGTGTTTTGTTGTGGCTCTTTCGTGATTCACTGTGCTGGACACCTAATGGACCCATTCAGTTCTGAAACTTTAGAACAGAACGTGAGCATACAGGTTAGGATATCTGCACATATGTGCACAAGACCCCTTGCAGGGGAATGCACTTAGGGGTACAAAGAGAAGGGGGCATGGGGCTACCGTCCTGCTTTTCCACCTTCCACCACCTTCTAGTGCAGAGCTCCGAGAAGCCCAGAGATTTGAATGTGGCCTTCCAGGTCATTTATTTTTCAAAGTAGCCCAATAGACTGTATTTTATATAACAGTTCATGAACTCCATTTATAACTTTTTTTAAGTTTTATTTATTTATTTGAGAGAGAGAGATGTAGCACACGAGCAGAGTGAGGGGTAGAGGGAGAGGGAGAAGCGGACTCCCCACTGAGCTGGGAGCCTGACGTGGGGCTCGATCCCAGGACCCTGGGATCATGACCTGAGCCGAAGGCAGACGTTTAACCGACTGAGCCACCAAGGAGCCCCTCATTTACAACTTTTTAAGTATGCCTCCTTGTGTACTTTTGGTCCAGTCCTGCAAATAGTAGGTATGGCCTGCTGGGCAAGTGGCTTAGTTACTCCCCTCAGATTTGTCGTATCTAAAATGGGAATAATAAGAATACCTACTCCGTAGGGCTTTACTATGAGGGCAATATGAGATCATGCATGGAAAATGTTTGGAACAACGTCTGGTCCAGTAGGAAAAAAGTTGAATAGTGACTTACTGTTGCTAAGAGCAAGACTTTTGACTCAGCGCCCCCGTGTGGTTGGATGGGAAACTGCAATTGCTTAAAAGGGGGTCGGATTTGGCGGAAACCAGTGGTTACAGAGTAACTTGGCTCTGATTTGGGAATAATGCCCTTTTGCCTCTGCTTACTGGGCTTATTCTGCCTGTTCCTTCTCTTGAACTCCTATGCCGCAGGGATGACTGAGAACAAATGGAAATTCTCACTGACTTCTAGGACTCCCTGGGGCAGGTAGGAAACGTTTCCAATTTTTTTCTTTCTCTCATTCCCAGATTCATTGTGAACATTTCTGTGGTTCAAGGACTGATAAATTTGTATCTTCTCGCCCATTTTAATTAGGCTGGGAGAAACGAACTGTCTTTCTTTTACTTTTGGTTGCCTCTGTGTGGCAAGCTGAGAGCGTAGTAAAATAATAGCTAACAACCACATGGCACTGATAATGCGCGAAACACTTGGCCACAAAGGTCCCTAGGGCTTTACTTATATTGTGTTTTAATCTTCATAATTGCAGGTGTCCTATTATGATCCTCATTTTATAGATGATAGAACTGGAGCTCTGAGAGGCTTAGTGACTTGCCCAAGGTCACACAGCTGATGAGTATTGGAACCAGGATTTAAACCCAGGCAGTGTCCATACTCTAAACCACACTGAACATTCCTCAAATATTAATTAACATTATGGAGTATTTCTGAGTGCCAAGGTGAGACCCCAGAGCTCAGGCTTTTTTTTTTTTTTTAAGATTTTATTTATTTGACAGAGAGAGACACAACAAGAAAGGGAACACAAGCAGAGGGAGAGGGAGTAGCAGGCTTCCCGCCGAGCAGGGAGCCCAATGCAGGCCTCCATCCCAGGACTCTGGGATCATGACCTGAGCCGAAGGCAGATGTTTAACGACCGAGCCACCCAGGCACCCCTAGAGCTCAGGCTCTTAACCACCATGCTGTCCTTACCAGCTGGGTTAGCTTGGACATTCATTTCCTTCATAGCTTCAATCATAATAACCATCCTTTACTAAATGCCCATTCCATGTGGGGTACCTCACATTATTTATCCTGGCTAACATGTCCTGTGCGCTTTCTATGTGCCAAGCACTGTCTTAAGCACTTTATTTGTTTTAAGTCATTACATCATTGTATAATAACTCTGCAGGGTTGATATATTTTCCTCATTTTGGGGAGGAGAAACAGAGAGGTTAAGTGACTTGCTCAGGGGCCCACAGCTAGGAAGTGCGGGATTTGAATCTGGGTGGCCTTGTGGGTTACCTGAGGGTCCAGGCTGTTGTAATTGCTTTGGGAGCCTTTGATGCTGTTAGCAAATATTTCCAGTTCTCTGTGTCCAGGCACATGGAGGGATTGTACTTCCTTATCCCCTTGAATTTAGGTGCAGTCAATGAAACATGGTGGAAATGATGGCGGTCACTTCTGGACATAGCTTAGCAGCCGTGCACTATGCTTCACTCGTCCTAAAAATCTTAGCAGCACAGGTGGTGCCTCCCTTCGCCTGGGTCCCTGAGTGAGGATGACATAAAGCAGAGCCCCATCAGACCCACAAAGGACATGTAATACGAGTGAGAAATAGACCTCGTTGTTTTAAGCCACTGAGATTTGGGAATTGTGGCTACAACATGTCCAAATCTAGGGTTCCCCGTCCTCAGCACTATTGACATTTTGGGGCCGATTATATTTGCTTTGGGAGGCTGTCCTTTGTGCTGTGGGATGTTTAACATTTTTTGCCAAGTGTCTTGTTGGGGGCAAAATCACCTCTGGTTGAGAATGACTTCCCAGCCTATTCTAATAGTCTGAGTATCCTGCCAGTCCTAAGTAAACCCCATTTAGGCATGATTTCTTTGTTTTATTTCTTTATTTTAAAGATTTTATTTATTTATTTGAGAGAGAGAGAATGAGTGGGAGGGAAAGGGAGACTCCGAAGCCGACTCCACGCTGAGCGCAGAGCGCGACCTGGGGCTCAATCCCATGACCAGGGGTCACGACCTGAGCTGAAACTGAGAGTCAGATGCTTGACTGAATGAGCTACCCAGGGGCCCCTCTTTGTTTTAACATGCGGTTAGATTCTGCTAATATTTGGGATAGTCACATCAATATTCATAAATAAGATTGGTCTATAATTTTTTTGGCTCAGTCTTTATTCAGTTTCCAGGTCAGCGTTATACGAACTTCAATAGCATTTTCCTTCCTTTGCTTTGCCTTGGAATAGTTTAAGTAGCGTTAACATTTTGTGACTTTAAGGTGGAAAGAATTTCCCTATGAAACCATCTACAGGGGCTCTATAACTACTTTCCCTATTTCTTCTGTGGTAACTGTTCTGTTTAGACTTGACATCTCTAGGGGCGCCTGGGTGGCTCAGTTGGTTAAGCGTCTGCTATCAGCTCAGGTCATGATCTCAGGGTCCTGGTCATGATCTCAGGGTCCTGGGATTGAGCCCCGTGTCGGGCTCCCTGCCCAGCGGGGAGCCTGCTTCTCCCTCTCCCTCTGCTGCTCTGCCTGCTTGTGCTGTCAGATAAATAAGATCTTAAAAAAAAAAAAAAAAAAGACTTGACATCCCTATAGGAGTCAATTTTGGTAAGTTTTGTTTTGTTTTTTCTGGAGAATTATCTACTTCATATTGGTTTCCTGATCTGTTTCATATAGTTGTGGCCCAAGGTTTTAAAAGCTGGGAAATTTTACAAAGAAGTCTAGATTTCTGGAGGCTCTTGGGTGGCTCAGTCGGCTTAGCGTCTGCCGTTGCCTCAAGTTATGATTCCAGAAGGATCGAGTCCCACCTTGGGCTCCCCGATCAGCGGGGAGTCAGCTTCTCCCTCCCTCTCTCCCTGCTCATGCTCTCTGTCTCGAATAAAATCTTTTTAAAAAATTCTAAATTTCTGTCTTGTCTTTAAAATTCCAAAGATGTGGCAGCACTGGGCCCTGCCTTCCACCTTGAGACAATCGCGTGGATCTAGGTAAATAGCTTTCATTTCCTGTTTCCACCTGCTCCCACCCCACTATTACCTTATACCAAACTCCTGGCCTATGAGTTTGTGATTGCTGAGGTAAGAAGGAATTAGGTAGAGCCTGCTGTTTTCATGGTTGTTAGGGCTGGTGTAAGGGACCTGAAAGAACAGATAGGAGTCCAAAAATAGAAAAGTTGAATGACCCCACCTGGGGCAGCACAGACTAGGATTTCAGTTATCAGGAAGGACTTGCTGGCCTCAAAATAGTGCTCAGCTTGTGACCCGAAAGCTTCAATTCCCATCAATAGGAAATAAAGCTTTTCCTTCCATTCCGCATTTCAAGGGAATGAAGGAAGGACAATAAAACGTATTGAGCTCCCTTTCTCTCATTGAATCCTTACAAGAATTCCCGTGGGGTGTCATTATTTCCATTTTACAGGCGAGGAAACTAAGTGAAAGAGGTGTCACAAAGCTAACAGGTGGTGGAGGCAGGATTTGAACCTGGATCTCTCTTCAAAGCTCATGGATAGTTTCTCCACTACACTAGGCATTTCCAAACCAGGCTGCTCATCACTGGGGAAGGCCTTTGAAAAGTACTTACTTCCAGATCCGACCTCTGACCTATTTGAACAGATTTCTGCAGTGGGGCCCAGAAGATATCTGTGTTTTATTTTTTTTTAAAGATTTTATTTATTGATTTGACAGAGAGAGAGAGACAGCCAGCAAGAGAGGGAACACAAGCAGGGGCAGTGGGAGGGGAAGAAGCAGGCTCCCGGTGGAGAAGCCCAATGTGGGGCTCGATCCCAGGACCCCGGGATCACGCCCTGAGCTGAAGGCAGACGCTTAACGGACTGAGCCACCCGGGTGCCCCAGATATCTGCATTTTAAACAATGATCGGTGCGGTAACCAGGTTACTGTCTCCTCTACTAGTTAGAGCTCCAGGAAGGCAGGGACCATGTCTGTCTGATTCAGTGACACAGGGTGGGGGCAAAGTGTGTGCCACACGACCGAATGTGAAAACTTCCCAGCCCTGACCCATGGGTCAGCTGAAAAGAGCTTGTAAACTAATGGTGGCAAATTAGCCGGAGCAGTTCTCAAACTTTTTAATGTACATTTTAAGAATTGGTTTTTTTTATGTTTTTTTAATGTGCACGTTGGGGCCCCAGCGCCAGAGATTCTGTATTTGAGAAACACAGGTATAGCTATATAAAATTTCAATGGCTTGTCCTTTCCAAGGAGGTTTTTGAATGGAGTTGAGACAGTAGGCATCACAGAAAGAGAAGTCTGGGGGCCTGTGAAGACAAACTGCCTGTTTTACCATTTGGGCAAATAATCAGAGAGAGACTCAAGTAGATGTGGAACCCTAGTGGAGAGAGTCTGTGAAGGGGGCATCTGTTGAGGCGATAAGCCAGCCAGAGTGTTCTTCTGGGCATTAATTATATGCAGCAGAGAGAAGAACTCATTGTTCACAACGATTAGGGCGTTTTTTTTGCATTGGAGTTCGGCTTCACTCGGGTGTGTGATTGCAGAGATAGTGAAATGTGACTGACACGTGCTTGGGAGTCAGGCCAGCACACACCACCCTGCTCACCGATTGTGGGAGCTTGCGCGCATTCTTAATTTCGCTATGCTTCAGTTTTCTCATTTTAAAAATGGGGCCATGACCACCTACCTGGAAAGATCGCTGTGATAACTGAGACAATGTGGATGAGTCAGAGCTGTGCCTGCCAGTGGTGGGGGTAGAACCAGTGAGGCCAGGTACTCTTACCTAACTGCGTGCCAGCTGGGTGTGCTACTCTGTATCCCAGGGCCGAATCCGGGTTCTGGCTCAGCAAATGTTGAATTAATGAGTAAAGGACCAGGTGCTAACTTACAAACTCGGGTAAAATCATCCATCAGATACGATGTTCCATAATTTCCTTCCAATGCATTGTAACTCCTTACAGTGAGCATTCGATCCAGTAAAGGTGGGGGAAAGTTAGGTCCATACACCAGGAATGCCCTCTTTAGGAGAGAAGGATAATAAAAATGTGTTTCTGGGAGACGCTGTAGGTTTGATCTAAGATCCAATCCAATGGAGGGGCGCCTGGGTGGCTCAGTTGGTTGAGCGCCCAACTCTGGTTTTGGCTCAGTCCTGATCTCAAGGTCGTG
Source organism: Ailuropoda melanoleuca (assembly GCF_002007445.2). Lineage (NCBI taxonomy): Eukaryota > Metazoa > Chordata > Mammalia > Carnivora > Ursidae > Ailuropoda > Ailuropoda melanoleuca. The sequence goes on along the minus strand of NC_048219.1, from coordinate 3,948,388 downwards.
AAATCGAGCCCCGTGTCAGGCTCCCCACTCAGAGCGGAGCCTGCTTAAGATCGTCTCTCTCCCTCTGCTCCCCCGCACCGGACTCGCGATCTCACTTAAAAAAAAAAAAGAAAAAAAAAGCAGCTACAATCCAACGTCTGCAGAGGCCACAACCAAGCGCTGGGCTCCGTTAGCGCGGGACGCTCCTGTGGCTCAACCAGGGCCCATGCCGCAGGGCTTTCAGTTCTGGCTGATGTGACCCTTCTGCGTTAGTTGTCATTATGCTCTCATTAGCAAGTCCCACCTGGGTCCTTCACACCCCCCAGGGACTGACAGGTAGAGTGGCACCCACTTTGCAGCCAGAGAACCTGGGTTTCACACCCTTTCCTTCGCAGCAGGTTGAGTGCATTATTTCACCCCGGAGCCCCGGCTTCTGGCTTGTAATAAGGGGTTAATGTCTCAGTTCCAGGAGGTACTGAGGTCCCTCCCTTTGCTCAAGGGTTCTTTCCCCCTGAATTCCCATCCCCCAGTCCCGCTTTGCTCCAGAAACCCAACATCCTTTACGAAGCCTGGTCCAGGGATCAAGCTCTCTGCCTCACTGCCCAGGAACCAGACACTTGGTGACCAACTGCCATTCTCGGACACAATAAGGGAGAAAGGAAAGAACACCACAGTATATGGGTTTTTTTGTTTTTTTTATTTAGACATGGAATTTTCCTTCCTTTTCATATAACTTATCTAATTAAAATATTCATCTTGGTAGTTACCACAAAAAAGTAACATAGAAAATTGTATTTACATTTTGGGACCAAAATACAAACGAAGAGCAGGAGGGCCCCTTGCTCCTTTTCCTCCCACTTCCCGGGAAGAGAAAGCCCCAAAGAAACTGCTCAGCACACCAAGGATCACAAAGGGTTAATCTGTAGTTTGGTGATTCGTATGTAGTGTAGCACAGGAAAAAAATTGCACACGTTTTCACAAACGAGACCAAAGGTTCAAAATCATCCTGCGTGTCTGCTCTGCAGCCATTTCAATAACCAGGTGAGAAGGTTGTTCAGAAATTCGGCTTTTCCTCTTCCCTCCTTACTCTTCTCACCAAGTCACATCCCTGATGCAGACACTCTTGGAGGGGGAGGAGGGAAAGATCTGGCTCTAAGCAAACAGGGCTGATCAAAAATCTGTATGTGCTAAAAATGGGTGGTGATGTTGGCATGAACAAATGTGTCCTTCCTTCCTTCCCTGCCTAAAAACTCCTAATTAAGGAAATGAAATCCTACACGACGGAATCTGCAATATGAAAACTGGTTTCGGTGACAAAGACCTGAACGCACAGCTAAGAAACAGATTCAAGCTGGTGGACACCTACAGGAAGCTATTCCAGGCGACGGCCGTCTGGCCCCTGACCCAGATGTTCATTTGGCTTTAGGGAAGAGGCTTCCTAGTACCAGATCTGCGGAGCAGGCCAGGGCTAGGGGTGGAACGGTAAGACAAATGACCAAGAGAAATGGTGTTTTACCCAATTCAAAAACACAGCAAATGAAAACACAGCAATACTTGTGTCCTGTTGCAACAGGCAGCCTGCACAGCAATGCACACCGAACGCTGCAGCTTTTGCCGCAGTCTCTGCTCACTCTGGAACCTTCAAAGTCAGCCTGAGGTCTCCAGGATGGTTAAAAGCAGTGGACTCCCTATTCTGGGCTTTGAGGGAGCCTCAAGGGGACTCACTGCCAAGCTCCTGAGGCTGTCCTACGAACCATGCCCTCCGTCTACCACTTAAGTATCTTAAGGCTAGGCACCTCAAATTTATAGCATCTGCTTCCCCCTGGGTCACAACCAAGTGGGTTCCTACGAGATCAGTGCTCGTCAACAGCCGAGAAGGGCACTGACGCTGCCCTCCCAAGTGCTGATCTTGCTCCTATGTCAGCTTGAAAGTGAGATCCTCCCTTCCCAAACCTGGTGGGTGTCCTTGCGGTTCTCCCCCATCCTGACACTACAGCTCAGACACTTTCCCTAAGTTGGCCGTTCCCTCCAAATTCTGGCTTAAACACTCAAAAAGTAGAGAGAGCTTCAGCTGCAAAGTTCTCTACAAAACATAGCGAATTCTTGTGCTCTTTCAATCACATGATCTTACCTTTTAAAGAAAGGCAAAACAAAACCAATTTCGAACACAGCGTTACAACTTTTAAAATCACTCACTTCTGTTAGCAGTTCACAGGGAACTAGAGATTAAAGTGCTGGCTTCTTAGACTCCGGAGTTGAATTTGGGGGGGGGGGGGCACAGAAAGCCCTGCCGTGTGTGTTCCCCCCCTGCTAGTGGGGAGAAGGAAAAATAGGGGAGGAAAAAAAGACCCTAAAGTTTTGAATCAGAAATTGTAAATCGTAAAAATGTTGGGGTTCTGTGCAAATCGATCCCCCAAGGCTCTGTGTCCTCTAGTGAGCCTCAAAAAAGTGGGAACTGGCAAAAAGGATGGGGAAAAGACTCTAGACCTTTACAAATAACCTCCTTTAATAAATACTATTTAATGAAGAAGAAAGAGATGCACCTGCATAGGAACTCAAAGCAACACTGAGAAGGGCCTCAGATGCGAGGGGTCCACCCTGAACACTTCTGGTCTCCACGTCGAGGCGCCCCGCTAGGACGGGCAGCCCAGGACCCACTCCGGGCGCAGGCACCACACAGGTGCTGAGGATGCCCAGCCCTCCCTCTGGACCAGAGTCCACTCAGAAGAGCTGAACTGGGACAGGGGAATGGCTTTCACTAGGTTTTTATCTAACTTTAATAAGGGACCCTGAAAATAAAAGACTAAGTGTATGGTAGAGGACCTTAAAAAAAAGAAGGAAAAAAAGAAAAAAAAATACTGGGGTAATATAAATACAATCTGGGGGCAATATTTATTAATTAAAACTATGTCTTATAGTTTACAAAGAAGCTAATTAACAACAAAAGTATAATTGACCTTAAAATCCTCGGTAAGACTGAGGCTTCACATCTTCTTCAGAATTCTGAAGTGTTCTCCCGGCCGGGAGGCGGTGGCCACGATGCACAGGCTCACAGGGGCAATACCTGCGGGCCGTGCAGGGTTCGGAGACCAAAAGGTGCCTCCAAGCAAAGGATCCTGGTCTCCTCTGGAAGTTCCATTCCCCAACCCCATTGTCCTGGTACTCCTCCCCGCAAATTCATCTCCAAGGCGAGTCCTCAGTTTATCGTCGGGAGAACCTGTTCTTGAAAGCTTTAATCGTCTTGGCCATCATTGGGGCAATTTCTGTGAGAAGAGAAATCAGGCAGTTGCTTCAGATCGTGGCAGTTTAGACACACACGTGACTGGCTGACGCCAAGGCCAAGCCCTGCTGCTCTCGGCTCCGCACCAGCAGACACATGGGGATACGCAGGAGGCCGCTCCCAGCACGACAGCGGAGCAGCACGTACCGGCACTTCCGAACTGCAGCGCCCGCCGGCCCGTAACCATCCCTGGCTCTACCTGCGACCACCTCACCAACCCCGAGACCCTGGCCGACCCACCCCCTGGTTGGGCAGCAGGCGGCAGAACTGGGATTCACTAGCTCCATCTCACGGCCGTTCTGAGCCACAGTTTAACTCTGCCTCACCAATATCCAAACCAGCGCAAAGCAGCCCTCTCACTTCGGTCTGGCCAGGGCAGCAGCACGTCCGAGAGGAGCTCAATGTAGACACCACCTCAGGCTGGCTAGCCCGCCCTCTTGAATAATTCACCCGAGCACGGCCAACACTCACGCCAGGACTCCCACCCGCCCACGGGCCCAGGAGTGAATACAGAAGCCTGCTTTTAGGGAGGATGCCCGCTTAGAATACGGGAGATAGTCTATGGTAATACATGTAATAAAATACAAAATACACGTAATTAGATATAAAAAATAAATACCTGGAAGCTGGGGGTTATAGGTTATAAACCCTCCAGACGGACTGTCATTTAGCAGTTAACAGTAATAGTTATGAACCTCGTGTTATTGCCCGGAGAAGCAGGTTTACATTTAGGTTCCAAAAAAAAAAAGGCAGAGTGCCAAAACGAATATGCACGACGATCGTTATCTGAAGATGCTCGTGCATCACACACAAAGCCGGGGAAGGAGGCACCAACATCTGCACCAGCCACGTGCAGAGCTTCGGCCACGTGCCTCATCTAGCACGCGGAACGTGATGCAGCGGCCAAGACAGTCGAGGCTTCAAATACCGGTTCTGAGATATCTGAGCGTGAACCCCAAGTTACTTACTCTTCACAGTCGGTTTCCTAGGATCGTAGGAAACAGTGCTGAGCACGGGAGCCAAGTGGGCACCGCTGGTGCTTGGACCATCGTAGGCCGGCTCCTCGGGGCTGGCGCTGTAGCTGTTGCCACCGCTGGAGGGAGCGTGGCTGTTTCCTGTGGGGTACGGGGCTGGCTTAATCCTGCAACACAGAGCCAGCTGGTTAGTCCCGGGTGTGAGAAATCTGCCCTCGGCACCGACAGCCTACGGCTGGCCTGCCTGAGGAAGACCCAGTTCTGTGGCTTTGCCCAGCCGACCCTAGGGCCCCAGATTCTGGGGATGGCACAGAGCTGATGGCGTTAGCCTTTCACCCTTTAGGTGTAACTCTGTATTCTGAAAATGCTAACGTGACTGAGCTTATGTACTCATCACAGCAACAATGGTTTATTTTATTCCTTTTCTCTCTTTTTTTTTTAAAGTAATCTCTACCATCCACTGTGGGGCTCAAATTTGTGACCGCGAGATCAAGAGTCGCATGCTCTAATGACTGCGCCAGCCAGGCGCCCCAGGAGCATGGTTTGTTTTTTTTTTTTTTTTTTTTTTTAAAGATTTTATTTATTTATTCGACAGAGACAGAGACAGCCAGCGAGAGAGGGAACACAAGCAGGGGGAGAGGGAGAGGAAGAAGCAGGCTCATAGCAGAGGAGCCTGACGTGGGGCTCGATCCGATATCGCCGGGATCACGCCCTGAGCCGAAGGCAGACGCTTAACCGCTGTGCCACCCAGGCGCCCCAGGAGCATGGTTTGTTTAAAGGGAGAAAGGGAAAGCACAAGGGAGTGTCTCCCCTGGTCTCCATTTAATCTTAACCCCTGAGAGGCAGGAATAATTATTGGCCTACACTGCAGTCATGGACGTGGAGGCTCCAGGGGGTCAAGTGCTGAGCTGGTCAAGGTCAGCCTCTAAAATCCACTCTGCAAGGCCGGGCTCTCACCCCAAAAATGAATTGATTCCTGCCCCTGGGCTGCCTTGTAGGGCTGAAAGACAGGCTCCTGGGGCTCTCCTCCCTGATTACACAGAAACGCTAAGCTGCAGAGGGCTCACCTAATTTTCTCAGGCACAGCTGCTCCTCCGGTTCCAAACTTCTCTTGTCTCCGTCGAACATCACGAGGCGGTTTGGCCACAGAGTTGACAAAGGCCATCTTTGCTTGTCGGCCTGTTGAGAAATATGGAGATCAATACCTGCCTTTCAGAGCAGAGATGCTACTGTGATTTTAATAATTTACACTATTAAGAGATAAAGGCTTTCCAGGTGCCCCCAAAGCCAGGGGATTATTAACCCTGAAAACCCCTATAGATAGTATGTGTGGTGGCAGAAGATACAGCCCATCCCTGCCCCGCTTCTGCAAAAGCAAGACAGATTTAGAAGCTGGAGGCTATATCAGCTCGGCCCGCTAAGGCCCTGTGGCTGACCAGAGCACAGGGCTCACTGTTTTGCCAGGTGGCCCCCTCCTGCCGGGGTCCCCCCGTTACCTTTGGGCTTATTGGCATGTGCAGATCTGATATTCTTGGTCAGCACGCGCAGCCGCTGCTCCCGGGCATCCTGAAGCCGCAGGTACATCTCTCGCCATGACTCATACTCTTCTGGCCTTTCTTCCTTAAAGTCTCGGTGACAATGAACTTTCCATAATTGATCTGTTTCTTCAATTAATACCTAAAATCAGAACCAGGACGTCATTTATATGCAAGCATATCTCTTTTCCATCTTAGTCACCTCAGGGTGACCACTTTCCTTGTGGTTTTTTGGTCCTCATAGTAGTATTGTATTAAAATACCACGGTTCTAGGAAAAAATCACTATATAAAAAAAAAAAAGTTAAGTGTGAGGCGCTGTACTAGCTGCTTTTGGGGGCTGTGGGGTTAGGAGAGAAGACAACACAAACTAGCTGAAGACCAGGTTTTTCCTTTAGGAAACTGCTGACAGAACTGCGATGACGACACACCCAGGCAAGGGGGCTACCTAAGGGTGATCCCTCAGAATTAGAGACAGCCAGCGAATGCAATCAAATGACTATGTGTCCAGCATTTTAAGAAAGACATTTGGTCACACCGGGATGTCTCTAGGAGACACCTAACCAATCTGTGCTCTTTTTTCTTTCTTTTTTTTTTTTTGAAGAGGGGGGAGGGGCAGAGGAAAAGAGAGAATCTCAATCAGGTTCCCACACCCAGCATGGAGCCTGACATGGGGCTTGAGCTCATGACCCTGAGATCATGACCTGAGCTGCAATCAAGAGTCGGACGTTAACCGCCTGAGCCCCCAGGTGCCCCCGTGCCCTTTCCTATTCACCAGACACCAATAATGAGCTTATCAATAAGCCAAAAAACAGCATCCATGCTACTAGACACAATCTGACTAGAAAATGTTTTACCAAAATCCATCTCCTACTTTCAAATAAAATCCTCAATCACGATCTCTCATCAAAAAGGACCGATCAGATCCCTGAGTGTCAACACAAAGTTCTGTCGCCACCCTGGATCCTAGAGGCCGTGCTGCCAAAACTCTCCCCTGGCCTCTGCGGCTAGGCAAGCTCAAGAGAAAGATGGGCAGTGTTTTTCTGCTGCTTTTGAACCCCATCTTGATTTGGTGCCAGAAGCAGGTGCTAAAAATATGCACGTTTCAAGGCCCGCAGGGAAACCAACATGCCCAGAACAGTGAACCGACCACTGCCGCCTGCCCTTCACCCACTCAAGCTTCAGAGCTCAAGCTCCTTCTGGAGACACGAACCAGAAGACGGGCTTCTCTGCGCCCACGGGTACTCACGTGATTGTACTCCTCTATGCGGCACAGCTGCTCAGGCGTACACCTCTCCAGGACGGGCTCCAGAACAGAATACGGGACACCACCCACTTCAAAGATGGCTGCAGAGAATCAAGGTGAAGTGCTGAATACTGGCCAAGCCACCTAACGGTGAGGTCCCAGGGCCACAATGTGTTTTAGAGCAGGAGAAAAGCATGTGACTTACAATCGATGTTGTTTTTAAGTACCCGGATGCACTGCTGGTGCAAGGTCATCATCTTGGGGAGATAGGCACATTTGGAGCCAGAATACACCTGCATCTTAGAATTCATTCTTCGTCCAGTGAATCCAGCTTCTTCCTCTTCCTGGGGTGAGGAGAGCGCTACAGGGCAAGGAGGACAGGACTGGACGTTACAAAGGACACTAAGCTCTGCAGGGAGAGCTCTCCTCCTCTCCCTCTTCCTCAGCCTCCCAGTGCACTTTCCCGAAGGCAACCAATGCTACCAGTTTTGTGTATTCTTCCATCAAGTCTATGCAAAAATAAGCAAGTATGTATTTTATTCCATTTTCACCAATTTCACCAGTAACACCTACTATCATTGTTCTTTCATTTACCACATTTTAGAAATCATCCCATATCAGACAGACTTTCCACATTTGTTACAGCTGTATAGAAGGCCACTGTATGGATGAACCCTGGTTTAGCGATTGTCTTGCTGAGGGACACTTATCTGGCTTCTAATTCTTTTGCTATTAAGATCAGAACTTTTTTTTCCCCCCAGATAAAAAGCTCAGGCAGAACATATAGAATAAAGGACAGCTAGTAACAGCAGCAGCTAAGATTTACTGAACGCTTACTATGTGGGAAAACCCAGAGTGAAGAGCTTAACCAGCATTATCACTTTTAATCCACTTAACAGACTTGTGAGGCAGATACCATTATTGTGCCCACTTATAGAGCATGAAACTGAAGTCCAAGAAAATTATTATCCCAGTTCATAGAACTTGTTGAAGCCAAAGCTGGGATTCAAACCCAAGCTGTCAAACTCCAGAGCCTGGGAGGATAGGAAATGCACCAAAATCTTAGGACATCATGAATAAATTGTTAAATCTTTTTTACATTTAAAAAAGCATGCAGAAAATTACCTTTTCGCTTTGGTGGGAAGGAGGACATCAATTCCAGGGTAGGAAGTGGCCGGTAATTGGCCTGTATCATGGGTAATGGGAGGTCTGGCAACACTGGTAATGTGTCTGTGGGGACCTGCAGAGACAAGACCAGTGAGTGGACATCCCAGGTGTATGAGCACAGCTCTCTGCCCTACAGCCTGTTCCCAGCAGACCCAGGCTGGAGGGGGGCTGTCAGCCAGGTCTGACAAGACCGAAGGCAGGAAATACAGAGATGGGCCCAGCATAACGGGACACCACGGGAAACGTGTACCTTGGGTGCTAGCTGCCCTGGCAGCTAGAGAGGCCTGGAAACTGAAATTCAACAGGCCACGTAAAAGCCAGCCAAGCAGAACAGAGGTGGGACAGGTCCTGGGAGCTCTGCGCAGCCAGATGCTCCAGCTGGGAAGCCACCAAGCAGCTGAAGGGCTTACCTTTTTCAGCTTGGCTGAATCGGCGCCAGTTGGCTGAAGCTTCTCAGACTTGTTTTCGTTCACTTTAGGTAATTTCTGAACCGAGTCCAAGTTTTTATTAGTGCTTTTTGAATCATTTTTTTTTAGTCCTTTTTCTCCAAGAGTTGTGGCTGAAGTCTTCACAATCTTTTTCTTTTTCTTCCGGGGCTGGTCATAGCTGAGGTAGGACTCAAAAGACATGGTGGGCTGCTCAAATTCATCATCCATATCCGCGTCCTCAGCCTTAGGGAGGGAGCCCACTGACTTTCTATCTGAATGAGAAGTTTTTACTTTCCCTTCTGAAGTCTTAAGGTTGTTAGAAACCCTGTCTTTCACCTTGGGCAGCGGCTCTCCTGCCCCCTTTCCTACGTCTAAGCTGTCTAGACTCTGCTTGTTTTTGTCCGATTTGGTTTTCTCTGCGTCTTTGTGCTTTGGCTTGTTTTTAAGGTGGTTGTCTGAAGCAACTTCCAAGGGGGGTAAAAACTTCTTCTTGGTGCTGCCCTCTTTCTCCTTCTCTTTCTTGACACCACTAGAGGGCAGTTTGTCCTTTGTGCTATCCCCTGAGAGTGGCCTTCGGTTTTCCTCTTTGGAGATGGCCTTGTGTGATTTCTCTCTGCTCAAAGACGACTTCCCATCTCCCCTGGCATCCACCGGACGTTTTTCCTTATAAGATCTGTGCTCCTTGTTCTGACTCACAGCCCCTTTCCCCTGGGGGTCTCCCAGGTGTCGGTCCTGACTAATCCCCAGTCTGTCCTGAAAGGCATTACTATGGCCTTTTCCAGGCTTCTGATGTGCAACAAAGGGCTCATGATCCTCCTCCAAGGATCTGTAATGGTCCATGGACATCTGATGGGGACTGGCAGACGATGGAGGGGACTGAACATGGCCATAATCAGAAGATTCGTGGTCTGAAGAATAAACTGGCGAAACTCTATGGCACCTCTTTCTCTCGTCTCTCCTCTCTTGAACGTGAGACACTTTGTGAGTTCTCTCGGGTTCCGAGAGTTTTCTGTGTTTTTTCTGCCTGTGATCAGGGCTATAGGATTGGCTACTGGAGGCTTTCCAGTTTTCCTGGTAGTCCCCCTCTATCTCCTCCTCCTTCTGAACGGCATCCCTGGGGCGCTTTCGGGAATTGCTCTTCTCAAAGTCCTGGTCATCAGGCTCAGTGTTTCTACAATAAAAGAAAAAGTACGCAGAGCAGATGTAAATCTCCGTGTAATCCTTGTTTAGAGGACAAAGTCACAGAACCTGAACTCACAAAAAGAGATGCAAAGGATGCAGAGTTAGAAAGGTCGTCTTGGGAAGAGGATGAATGGATCCTGCTCAAAGATACTCAACTAAGGTTTGAGATTAGGAAAGCTCAAATAATTCAAAACACAGAAAATGATGCATTTAACTGCAGGATACAAAGATCAAATATCTTGAGGACATGAAAAGTGCTCAAAAAATTTTCAACACAGGGGCACCCGGGTGGCTCAGGAGGTTAAACGTCTGCCTTGGGCTCAGACCAGGATCCCGGGATTCTGGGATCAAGCCCTGCATGGGGCTCCCTGCTCAACAGGAGTCTCCTTGTCCCTCTGCCCCTCCCCCTGTTCAAATAAATAAATAAATAAAATCTTTAAAAAACTGGAAAAAAATTTCAACATGGAGACATATTTAACTTGTTATATAAAACAAAGGGGTGGTTGCTTATATAGTTTGTTCACAACTATATAAAAATGTCTTTTATGAAGAGGGTAGGGTGCCTGAGTGGCTCAGTTAAGCGCCTGTCTTCGGCTCAGGTCATGATCCCTGGGGTTCTGGGATCAAGCCCCACATCTAGCTTTCCTGCTCTCTGTCTCTCTCAAATAAATAAAAATCTTTAAAAAATAAATTAATTAGGGGCGCCTGGGTGGCACAGCGGTTAAGCGTCTGCCTTTGGCTCAGGGCGTGATTCCGGCGTTGTGGGATCGAGCCCCACATCAGGCTCCTCTGCTATGAGCCTGCTTCTTCCTCTCCCACTCCCCCTGCTTGTGTTCCCTCTCTCGCTGGCTGTCTCTCTCTGTCAAATAAAGAAATAAAATCTTTAAAAAAAAAAAATTAAAAAAATAAATTAATTAAAAACAAAAAGAGGATAGAAAGAAACATACCAAAATGTTAATGCTTATGTTTGGATGGCAGAATTACAAGAAATTTTGATACTTCTTTCTATTTTTTAATATTTTCTAAAATCCTATAATGATAGCTGATTTTTATAATCAAGGCGAAATAAATACTTTATTTATTTTAGAGAGAGTGAGGGAGCAAGAGCAGGGGTGGAGCAGAGGGAGGAGAGGGAGATAATCTCCAGCGGACTTGTGCTGAGCACAGAGCCAGACAAACGTGGGGCTCGATCCCAGGACCCTAAGATCACGACCTGAGCCGAAACTTAATGGACTGAGCCACCCAGGCACCCCCAAAATAAATATTTTAAATAAGAAGGCAGAGAAAGAATGATAAAGAAAACATATTTGTAAACATTCCAAGTGCCAGATTTAACCAAGAAATTGAACAAACCTACAGAATAATATTCTTACCGTTCCACAGGAACCAGTTTCTTCCACTGGGCCACCAGATCCCTGGCAAAACTTCCAACGTGCTCGTGTTTTCGCAAGCTGTTTACTGTTTTCCCAACTCCGGTCTCCTACAGATTTGACAAAAGAATTGTTAGAGGGTTGTAGAACTAGGCTCACAACTTTCTAAGGAAATAAGGCCTCTTGCATTGAGAAACTCCTTCCTAAAACATACTTTGCAAATCTCAGTACAAAACTACTTTGTGTCTATGCCTCAAATCTCTAATGACACATAGTAGCAGAGCACACCAACCTCAGAAGAGGCAAACAGTGTATTAAGAACACTTCTAGGAGTAGAACAATAAATAACAAGAGTGATTACAGCAGGTGTCAGGCACTGAGCTGAGAGTTTTTGCATACAAAACTCAATGAGTCCTGACAACAACTCTGCGAGGCAGAAATCTGTTCTGTTTCACATCGAAGGAACAGCCTAAAGTCACAGAACTTGGATTTGAATCCAGGACTAGTTGATGCCAAAGCTATTTACTTTTTTAAATTTAAGACAAAATTCACCATTTTAACCATTTTATTTTCAATTATCAATAAGACCTCAGATAAACCTCATTGGCTACAATCCTGTCACTGCACAAAGTTCATTTTAACCCTTTTAAAGTATATAGTTTATTGGTTTCCAGGACACTCATAACACTGTGCAACCATCACTAATAATTCCAGAACATTTCTATAACCCTAAAAAGAAACCCCATTCCTCCCAATTCCCCCCACCCCTACCTTCTGTCTATGGATCTGCCTATTCTGGACATTTCACATAAATAGAACCATACAGTATGTGGCCTTGTGTCTGGTTTCTTTCACTTTCAAAGCCCATGCTTTTAATTTTATTGTACAATTTCTCCAGTGGGAAGGGGATGGAATATAGTTATATAATATCTAACACTTCTTACCGCAAGAATGTCTACTGTAATAGGCAAGGTGGAGAGTTTCTTCAAATATTTTAAGAGCTGCAGAGAGAATAAAATAAACATTAATTTCTATAAAATCATAATCATTCACTGGAACAAATTATAATATGATGGTCAGTGCTTCCTGAGCTCTATGTGTTGTACAGTAATAAGTATGGTTATTATCTTTATTTTGCAAGTTTGAAAACAGGCTCAGAAAAGTTAAGTTACTTGCCCCAGGATGCATGTAGGGCCAGATGTACTCAGGTCTGTAGATTTAGATTCCCTGCTTTCAACTACTCTGTAACACCATGTATGTACTACGTAAGGTAAGACTTAGATAAGAGAACCAAACCTATCAACTCTAATAAAAGTCATCAACAATTATTACTGCCCCAGTTTTGAGAGAGAATTTCTGAGAAAGGTGCCAATTCAGGGAAATTACCCATGGACCCAGCACAGAGGAAAGTGAAAAGGAGAAGAGGTTTCTCCAGGAAAAGGGTATCATGTTTCCAGGAAGAGTCAGAGTTTAAGAGAATTGTGGTGTGGTTTTTTTTTTTTTTTTTTTTTTGATACAAGTGGGAATTTCAAGANAATTTCAAGACCAATTTCAAGTTGCCAGAATCAGAGGTTTGCTGGTACAAACTGTGAACACAAAATGTCTGGGAAGATTAGAAAAGTAATCTGGGTTTGGTCACATTTCCTTTCTATAGTCCTAAAACTAGGTCAAAATCAGGACAGCAGAGCTGTTGAGACAGAGTTCTAGAGTCAGAGACGGGCTTCAGTTTGGTCCAGTCATCTCCCCGCCAGGTCATCTTGTGCAAGTCATCAACCTCCTTGAACCTTAGTTACTTCATCTGCAAAACAGGAACTGATCCTGTCTCTTTACAACTTCACAAGTTGTGAGGATTCACAGAGACAAACCATGTGCACTGAGGATGCCATAGTGCCTGGAACACTACAAAAGCTCACTAAAGGCTTTTTTTAAAAAAAAATAAATTATTATTAATCATTTCATTCATCAACTGACAGCTCTCTAAATGTCTACCCTTGATCATCAACCAGATATTCCCCAGCTAATTCCTACTTATTCCATTTCTACCCAAAGTCATGATTGGCTATGCCTCTTTTCAGGAAATGTTTACATGTATATAAACATACTTACCATTCAAGGAGTGGTGCAAAGTCCAAATAGTTCAAAATAGATAACTGTGACTACCTTCACATTTCGGCACCAGATAACAAGATCTGTTCTTTTTCCATGTGTAGCCCAGGCTATAATTAGTATGCCATATTGCTATTATATCAGGTGGAGTAGCAAATGTTTTTCTGGTCATTCTACTTCAATAATTACTGAACTTCGTCTCTAGGCAGAGCAATTGGATCACCAGTGATAATCTTGTTTGGCTGGGAACAAATGAGAAGCCAAGTTGTGTATCCAGGGAGTTTCGCCTTCAGAGCTGAATGAAAATTATCCTCCACTTCAAATGTGATCACCACCATCAACCAACTCAGGATAAAATTTATGTGTACTTCTTGTCACCCAAGCTACGGGTGCAAAAATTAACACCAATTCCTTTTCTTACAGGAAAATTTAGGATCATTGTAAAGGTTAAAAACTGTTTCCGCTAATGCCATTCCCTGGAAGGCATTTATAGACCATCTACTGTGTGCCTGTGACTATGCTAAGTTCTTACATGTGTTACCTTATTTCATCCTCATTAACCAACTCTATAAAGTGGGTATTTTTCTCCCCACTTTAGATACTGCAACAGCCTAGTAAGGTTAGGTAACTTGCCTAATGAGCTAGTAAGTCAAGTGTGTCTACAATAGCATGAACTACAAAGACAGGAGAAACATCCAACACAATTAACACTGTCCTTAGAAAATAGGAAAAGAAAACAGAACAGGAGCTCAAGTGTCTGGAAACAAAGCAGAAGGGCTCTTCCTCAGTATTACACTGTTAGATAGTTTAGAGTCCACAGAGTAAAGGAGGTCACCATGGAGAGTCCCAGGACCTCTACAAAGCCAACATACAAGGATGGGGCTAGAAGCCACGGAGGGAGTGTTCATCTCAAAGCCTAACACTAATTAGAAGTGTAAATGCCGCCTTTCTGCTTTGCTTTGGCTTAGCGAGGGTGACTCGAAAGCAGACCAAAAAAAAAAAAAAAAAAAAAAAAAAAAAAAAAAAAAAAAAAAAAAAACCAACCAAAAAACACAAAAACCAAAAAACACAAAAACCAAAAACCCTGGAGATTTCAAAGTGACTTAGCACAACTAAGAGGAAAAGGGCTTCAGAGCCCCTCTATTTTCAAAGAGGTTCAAGAAAGTACCAAGCAATAACAAGGTAAAAGGGCTTTGGGCACCCTCAGGTAGGTGGAAACTCGCTGTTATCAAACCAAGGGACCAACTGCAGAGTTTGCAAGAACTGGTAATAGCTCGTTGAGAAATGCCAAACATTTGCATGGAACATGCTTAGGAATCTCAGTTGTCCTTTGCACACTCCTTCAACCCAAAGAGCAAAAGATGTTCATAACGTTGACCCCTTGTTCTCCACTTGCTATCAAACTGTGCTCTTGTTAAGTTTTCACGTTCCAAATGTAACACAGAGCAAGTAACTTTACCACCCACGAGAACTGGTTCCAATTAAATAGTAGGAGCCAAGTGACCCTGGTCTGACACCTTTTTTCCCAAGTAGGTCCAGATCAATGATGGACTTAGAGCTAAAAGAAAGTTACACTTAAACACCGACATTTAATGCAAGGAAATCCATGAACATAGGTCTGGAATCAATCCTCTGACTAATAATAGTTTGAAATCTCAAGTTAGTTGCAATTCAATACTGGTATATAATCATCTTGCAATTTCAAGAACAACCTGTGGGAGCTTGTTGGGTTAACAGAAGGTTGAGAAGAAGGCCAGTGTGCCAGCTTGCAGTTTTCCCTCTGCAGTTAGCTCAATTCTGAATGCCAACTATTGTGCCCTTTGCAAAAACGATCTCCCAACTTCTCATCTTCATAATGCAAAACCGGAAGTTTAGGGTGATTGCTATCTGGGAAGTGAAGGCCCAAATATTCACAATAATCACTAATAGTTCAAGTAGGATGAAAAGCCAACAAATCTTTACCTAATTCGAAATTTCATGCACATCGATTACTAGAAAAGCTACTTCAAAATTTAAATTGTAATGGGAAAATGACTATGGATACTAACTACATGGTCCTTTTTTTTTTTTTTAACCTTACAGTAATAAAGACTAAACTGATGTGAGGGGATAGAACATAATACTGCTTTAAGGTTTTAAAAATCAGTCACGAACCTGCAGTGTTAAGGAAAACCAACTAGCGCTCAGAAATAATGACCATTTATTAGATGTCCACAAAGGGTTATTGTAAAAAGAAACTTATGTAAATATGTCTGGCCACTAGGTACTGAAGCTGTACTGAAATATCTAACATAAGCAATGAAAAGCATTTAAGTTTTTGCAGATTTAGAACTAAAATGGCTTCCTGGAGAAGTGGCTCTAGTTGTACATGAGAAGAGTTAAAAAGTGGCCTGATGGTGAGATACTTTGCACAGCCTTTAGAAGTGGAGGGAAAAAACCTCATCTGTGACAGGCTGGGAACAAGGTGAAGAGTGAAAGGAGCTCTTCAGGAAAAAAACCCAAAACAAACAAGAAAACCCTGTAAAGAGTGGTGATTAATATCTACTGAGCACCTCCTATAAGCCTGGCCTTTCCCCTCTGACTCGGGTCCTAGAAGAAGCAGGTGAGCAAACAGACTCAGCAAAATACGTCCCCAACGTCCATGGCTGGTAAATGGATTAGAACTCAAATCTCACCACCACTTTATCTCATCTGGCTCCCTCCATTACTTCCTCTTCAAAAGGCACGCTGGGGCTCAGAGATCCAACTCTTTGGAACTGCACACTGAGCTAGAGTGCTCACAGAGAATGTCTAACACCTAAGTGTTTTCATCAGTGTATTTCAGTAAAAAAAAATTCTAACATCCACTCTTCCAGACACTGAGAAGCTGGATAAAACAAAGTCAGGAGGGGGGAGGAATGCATTCAACTTAACAAAAACAGTTAAAAACAACAACAACAACAAACCAGCTAGCTGAGTACAATTAAAAATGGTTGCCCATCACTCGCAACAATGAGAAAAGGTAGCTCTTACCTTTCTATCAAGGCCAAAAGGAAATCGAACTGCAACTTCTAACCTTTTTGGGGGGGGGGGTTTGTTCCGATTGCAACCTAAGTTTTTAGCCGTACGTACAGCTAGGGGACGTAAGGTTTATTTTGTTTTGTTCTGAAAGGGATTTACTGAGAAAGCGAAAAGGTCCACGTTCTGCTATCAAGCCAGAAAGCCATAAAAACGTCTCTCAGAGACGCAGAACCGCACGCGGAGCCTAGACTCCATCAGAGCACAGGCAGAACCGGCTCCTTTCCCTCGGAACGAACATCCGAAGACACTATACAAGCAGGCGCGTTTCTCAGGGAGAGAATCAGCTCCAGCGGGCTCGCCCCACGGGAAACAGCTGGCCCGGGACGCCGAGGGAGCGGCTCCGGGGGCCCGGCCGGCCCGCCGCGACCGCACGGAGCGCGCCCCGGGCCGGGAGCCCTAGG
>NC_048219.1:3907325-3931348 GCF_002007445.2 Ailuropoda melanoleuca | reverse complement strand
GGGTGCGGGAGGGGAGGGAGGGGGCGGTGGGCTGCAGGCCCCGCCCCCAGGGCCGGAGTTGGGTGTCGGGGCGGTAGGGGGCCGGGTTCCCAGCACCCGCTCGGCGGCCGCGCGCAGAGAGCTGGGACGCGTGGTCCGAGCACGCCGGCTCCGCACTGGCCGCCGCCGGGCAGCTCCGCTTCGGTCCTCGGCGCTCGGAGCCCAAGCCGAGCCGTCCTCACCGCTGTCCGGTCAGGACGGAACGCGGCCGCCCCGCCAGACACGGGCTTTATCTGTCCTACCCTCGCCACGCCCCCGGGCCGGGGTCTGGGAGCCACGCCCTGATTCCCACCTGTCAGCGGGTCTGGGGCTGGCCGGCCCACAGGGAGTCGGCCGAGGGGAACCTCAGCGACCACCCTGGGCTGAGCGCACGGAGCGCCAGTGGCTGGGCTGTCTTTATTTCACCCTGAGCGCAACCGGATGAGACGAGTTCTAGTATCCCCATTTTACAGATGAGGAAACAGGCCCGGGGAGCCCAAATTAACCTGCATGTGGTCACCCAATAGGAAAGAGAGGAAGCTGGAATTTGAATCTGAATGGTTTAGGTCCACCGTGAGGGCTCATCTCTGAATAAGTCGAGGAATTGAGGGTCAGAGGGAGAAAGGGATTTGCCAGCAGTCCAACAGCTTAGCCACGCGAGATAATGTAATACGTGAGCCCGGGTGTCTCGCTTTCCCTAGAACAGCGTCTTGTACATAGGCACCAAATAAACACATCTCGAGTGAATGGATGAATGGCTGTTTCCTCTGAAGCAGGAGGGCCTGAATCACACCAGCCCAATACACCATCCTAGAAGCACTAAATAGTACTGTAATTACTAATAAAATAACAAGGAACGGTTGAAAACTAAAAATATCAGCACTGATTACATCTCGGTTGATTAGATCAGATTTGATCCTAATCCATATCCAGCAGCAATTTTGCAATGTACTTAGCCCGACTTCTCACCCTCTCACCCAATGTGGGAAAGCCCAGAGATTCTTCCAGATCCCAGTTCTCGGGGAAGGAGGGGGGAAAGATATATATTTATAGTTTCTTCAAATGAGTTTTCATTCACTCACTATGCTGAGAAGCCCTCCCTACTGTGTTCCCACCCCTCAGCTTGGTGTCCGTCCCTCTGCAACAGACTCCTTTCAGGGTGTGGACAGTCAACTGATTCTTCTGTCCTGCCACTGGGCTATTTATCAAGTGCAGTGACCAACCTGTCCAGCTTTAAATCTTTGCAGCAGAGCACATTACCTATGATATAATCAACACTGGACAAAAAGTCCACACAAGATTAATGACCCCCCACTTGGTGCCCTAAGACTCAACTGTGGGGTGTAACAGAAAAGTCATCAAATTGGGTGTGAGGAGACTAGGATTCTGGTCCTGGTCCCAGAGTCTCCCTCTTCTCCACAGCAAATGCTTTCGCATTTTAAATTCCTTCCATTTTGAAAATGTACCATTGGTGTAATGGAAAACAGGCTGATTCTTGAAACAGAATTGCTGACTAACTGACCTGGCATATACTCAGGCCACATGGAACATTTCGCACATGTTACCTAGGGAGATCTCAACAACCAGACTGAAAAGAAACAATGGGTGCTGCTAGGGATTACTGGAGAGGGTGCACCCCACTCCTGTGCCCCATCTGTGTCAGCCCGAGTCAGGCTTACATGCAAAGTAAAGCACTCTTACGCTCGAATACTTCTCTGATTAGTAAATTATGTGCCATTTTAATTAAAAAGAAAGTTTTTAACCAGTCCTAAAAATGGTATTCCATATATGCTCACTAGGGATTACCACTGCAATCCTTGGTTTACACAAGGGTGTTTAACACCAATATGAGTTCCCTAAAGTCAGAGGCTATTTTGTCATCTTAGATCAGCAACGTCTAACACACACGTGACATTCCATGAAGGTTTCTTTTTTTTTTTTTTTAAAGATTTTATTTATTTATTCGACAGAGATAGAGACAGCCAGCTAGAGAGGGAACACAAGCAGGGGGAGTGGGAAAGGAAGAAGCAGGCTCATAGCAGAGGAGCCTGATGTGGGGCTCGATCCCTTAACACCGGGATCACGCCCTGAGCCGAAGGCAGACGCTTAACCGCTGTGCCACCCAGGCGCCCCTCCATGAAGGTTTCTTGAAAATTGAACTAATTATTATTAAACTAAGGCCAGCCCAGATTATCATCTGAAAACTTGTGGGGGACTCCCTAGCTCTCTTACCTACACTATAGAGACCCCTGTCAGAGGAATTAAAAGACCCATCTTATTCTGCTCAGAAGTTAGTTTAAGGCTATGCTGTGGGAGAAAGATGGGAATCTTTTTTTTTTTTTAAGATTTTATTTATTTATTTGACAGAAACAGCCAGCGAGAGAGGGAACACAAGCAGGGGGAGGTGGGAGAGGAAGAAGCAGGCTCATAGCAGAGGAGCCTGACGTGGGGCTCGATCCCATAACGCCGGGATCACACCTTGAGCTGAAGGCAGACGCTTAACCGCTGTGCCACCCAGGCGCCCCGAAAATAACTTTTTTTAAGATTTTATTATTTTTATTATTTTTATTATTTTTAAGTGTCTCTACACTTAACGTGGGGCTCAAACTTACAACCCCAAGACCACAATTCATATGCTCTACCAACTGAGCCAGCCAGGCACTCCTATAATGAAAATAATTTAAAGGTATTTTAATTTTGGAAAAGAGCAATCGCAGGCTGACTGGTACTAGAGTCATTTAAAACATAGAAAAACAAATACAAAAACAGCCAACCATCTTCTCCTCAATAGCAGAGAGGAGTTCATGCCTTTCATGGAATGGTTAAGTGAGAATTCCATTCCGTGTGTTGAGGGAGGACTACCGGTAGATGGAGGGCCTCTCTCTTGGACCTCTCCTGGTCTGGGCTCTGCCACTCCTCTATCTCATCAAGCAGGCAGCATCTGAGGTTGGTTGGATGGTGGGTGTAAAGGATGCAGGGCTGGTGCTCAGCGACGACCTGAGCCTCAAGCCCAACTCCACCAGTGCTAACAGTGGCTCCTGGTCAAGTTACCTACACTGGCTAAAATTGTTTCCTCCTACTTTATATATTTCTTGTGAAGTTTATTAATATGTTATGCTAAGCAACTGGTATACAGTAGGATTTTTCCCCCCTTTTTTAAGCAGCAAGTATTAGGGAAAATTCATTGCTTTGGTAAAGAGAATATTGTGTTCTGCCATAAAGGAGAATATCAAACCCGCCATCCGGGCAGTTTTGTTCTGCACAGCTGTAGCCACTGTTTTCTTCCCCAACGGGCTCATTTTTTCTGAATTGACTACATTCATCTTTGTTTCACATCCTTCAAGCATGCTCAGTTGGTTATGTACTTAGGGATGGTATCTTTCTTGGTTTTGTGGGCTGGATTTGCCTTTGTCAAATACAGCAATGCAAGCGGAGACTGCCAGCTCCAGGGAATGGTCTGAGATTGGAAATCCACACCTCAAAGACTGCCTTGAAGGTAGATTAAACCCTCCACTAACAATTTAAGAATATCAGGCCCAGAAACTCCCAGAGGCCCTTTGTCTAAAGAGGGCTGAGCAGCATTCTGTAATGGCCCTGGAGAGCAGTCCACTGAGAATCTGTATTTACCAGGAAAAGAAGCTACCATAAAAATTTTAAAGTAACATGTATATACTTTGATATTAGTACTATATGAATTTATATAAATTGCATCTAGGTAGTAACCTAAACACCTCCTTTTAGCTCTTTATTTTTGTTATTTTATCACAATTTGAAATTACCTCATTTAGTGGTTCATGTTTTTATAATCTCTTCCCATTGTGTAAGCTCCAGGAGGCACTGCTGTGGCTAAAACAGTACTTAGAACATAGTAGGCACGATACTGACAGAGCTGCATGAAAGATCTCCCTCCCAGCACCACTGTCTTGTAGATTAAATGAGACTGTGTATGAACACACCTGGCAGAAGGTTATCAACCAATAATGTTATCTTAGTTAATCCTCACTATACATTTCACAGATGAGGACATTGGTGCTTAGGAAATGTAAGTGAGCCTGTGCCCTCGGCCCCTGCAACTTAGAATGTAGCTGTGGTCTTTGCTGAGAATGCCCTTGGAAGGAAGTTGTTCAAAAACACGTACTCCAAAGGCAGAGAGCCTGGAACTGACAGGCCTGGACAGTAAAGAGAGAAAGCGGAGGAGGGCAGGCGAGGAAGAAGGAGATACACTGATTGGATTAAGTCTGGATTGATTAAATTATAAATAAATAGAACCCACTGGGTTAAGTAGGGATTAAGAAGGCAGCAGCACTGCAGGGCGGGGCGGGAAGAACGGCTACTTGCCTTCCTGGTGGGTGGGCCCGGCTCTGTGTCATTCTTACAAGTGTCATCTCTCCACCCTCCACCAATCTCGTGAGGCTTCTTAAGGAGGGAGAACCCAAGGCTCCGGAGGAGGTTGAGCAACGGGGTTAAACGTGGTAAATGACAAACCCCAAATGTGCTCTGCTTGGCTCCAAAGCCCACACTGGCCTGCCCACGTGTCTGAATACCTAGTGCTGGTCACCTCTCCTCCATCCCTGACTCACTCCCTGCCTCTGGCCAGCCCTGGTTCCTTATCTGTTAACTGAGGAGGCCTGATCAAAGTAATAACAATGATGATGATAATAACCCAATTCTTGGCACTTGCAACATGCCAGATATCATGCTACACAATTTGCATGAACTATCAACTTCATCCTTATTCCTACAATATAGATCTCATGCAATCTCCATTTCAAAAAAGGGAAAACTAAGGATTATAGACCTACGAATGGTCACCAAACGGTCACAATACGTAAGCAGCACTGTCAGGCGTCAAAGCCATGTTTGTCTGGCACCAAGGTTCAAGCTCTTTGACCTTGCTGCCCATTTCCAGAGAAGCCATCTGGGAAAACACCAACCAACTGACACACTTCATTGATTCAATCAATCAGTCATTCAATCAATCAATCAATTTAGCTTTGCTGAGTATGGCTGGAGTGGAATGGTAAGGAGAAGATGAATTTGATGAGGAAGGCACAGTAGGAAGAGTCTTAGAGGCCATGGTGAGGAATTTGTATTTTATTGTAATCTTTCATGGATTCTAGGTAGGGGAGTGATACAACCTATAAACTAAGTATTTTAACATTGGAGACAATGTGCCAAGAGTTAAGGACTACAATTAATCTGATACTGTCCGTAAAACAAACTCAGCAACCCCTTACAAAAGTGACTCAATCAGGGCGTCTGGGTGGCTCCGTCAGTTAAGTGTCTGTCTTCAGCTCAGGTCATGATCCCAGGGTCCTGGGATCCAGCCCCACATCAGGCTCCCCGCTTGGCTGGGGAGCCTGCTTCTCCCTCTCCCTCTGCCTGCTGCTCCCCCTGCTTGTGCTGTCAAATAAATAAAATCTTTTTTTTTAAAAAAGTAACTCCATCAGAGACCTTATCTAATTACCTTATATAAAATAGCGCATCCGTGTGGGCACACACACACCTGTCACTATTTTTCTTCAAAAAACTTACATCTACCTGGTATAATTTTATACAGTGTCTCTCGTTCTCTACCCTTAGAATGTAAGCTCCATGAAAACAGGGACTTTCTGTTCACCGTTGTATTCATTACCGCCTAAAATAGTGCCTGGCACATAGTAGCTGGTTAATATTGAGTGAATAGGCAAGAAAGGTATGTCATACCTCCCCAAAAATACAGTCTACATTTGATGCCTATGCTTGTTCATCTCCTCAATGCTGTGTGCATGTTAGTTTCTATTCTCACCACTCTACTGAAAACAACTTTTCTAAGGTCACCAGTAAAATCCCAATTGCAAGCTGTTTTCAGGGGCAGACCTCTCTGCTGTATCTGACATCAGTGTTTTCTCCTCTCTGGGAAACTCCAGGCTATGGGCTCTCATGACACTTCACCCTCCTGATTCTGTTTCTTCTTTGTCTCCTTAATGGTCTCCTTTTCCACCACTTCTCTCCCCTAAATGATGTAGTTCCTCTAGGTTTAATCCTGGGCCTGCTACTTTTTTGCTACCACACTCTAGGTGTTCTCACGCACTCTCACGGTTTCTACCACCCCCTACAGGCAAGTGACTCTCAGATCTGTAAGTTTAGTCTCAAACTTTAGAGTGCCTGGACGGAGGTCAGAATTTGTTTGATGGGCATTTCCCCCTGGATATCCCCCCCCTCCCTATGACTCAGCAGGTTTGAGATGGAACTTGCCATCTTCTCCTTAAAACTCCTCTCCTCCCCCCTCTTTGTCCTAGGAGCTCTTGAGGCAGAGATGACTAAGAAGAGTGTTGCCCCCTGGAAACTCCAACACTCCTCCATAGGGGAGGGCAGAGATCTATTCTCAGGTTGGGAGGATGTGCAGCAAAGCACAGCGGCCAAAATGGTTGCCTCCCAGCTCCTCTATCCAAGGGCTTACACTGTCAGCTTCAAGGACTGTCTGTACCCAGTAACTCTGCTGCAAAACCTCACTCTGCTGTTTGTTGGGCATCTCAAACGCAAGATGTGCAAAATTTACCTCACCCACCTCCCGTCCTAAATTATTGTTTCACCACGTCTATAGCTGGCGCCAACATCTACCCTCACCCGTCCAGACTAGACCTTTGAAGGCCATTCTTGATTCCCCTTTTCTCTACTATCACATCTCATTAAACATGGTGATTTTTATTCCCAAATATGTCTTGATTCCATCTTCTTGAAATCCCTGCCATGAACTTTCTTGGGTTCTTCAGTGATGTGCACTCTCTGAAACTTTTCAGCGGCAAACTTCTCTAACAATTGTTTAGACCTCTTTTTGGAGGGCAATTTTTAGGCAGAGCATGGCAGGCAACAGATCTAGCAAGAGTTTTGTTTTCAGAGCTTCATAAAAAGAAGCTCTTTATGTCAAAGGATGTATTTTTTTTCCATTTTGACATAAAGTTTCCTTTTAAAATAAATTTATCTAAGTACAAAAGGGTGCCTCTTTATATCAAAACCAACAGGATACTTAGCAGCTAGGAATCCTGGAAGGTTAAAAACCATGAAGTTGGTTCAATGACATAAGTGAGAAACACGAAGATTCAAGACCCTTAGGGTGACACAGTCACTTGAACCATATGAAATTGATAATACCTCACTATTTCTGTTTTGACCTACAGAAATGACAATTTCATATGGTGCTAGAAAGTCTCCTACATTTTCTGGCTCCTGCCTATGTTCCGGCAAAAACAACTGCTTACCTTTGTTCTGCACACACCACATTATCTTTCCTCTGTGCCTTTGCCTGCACCAGTCCCTCCACCTGTACACCCACACTCTCTTAAGACTCAGGTCACCACCTTCAGGAAACTTCCCTGCCATCTGTCCCCCAAGGCTGGTGTGGTGCTCCTCCTCAGTGCTCCCTAACACAGCGTGTCTGTCTGCATGTTTGTGTCCGACTCTCCTGCTAGCCTGTGAACTTCTTTAGGGCAAGGACTTTTTTTTTTGTAATGAGTCCCAGTAGCCTCTGCCTGGTACACTGTGGACCCTCAGTCAAGCTGTAGCTAAGTGAGTGAGTGAATGAATATGCACCAGGAAGAGAGGGCCAGCGGAGGCTTCAGACAGGGATCATCTGATCTAGCTCTTGAAGGATGAGAAGGAAGGAATTTGCTGGGGAGAAGTGAGTGGAAGAACACTCCCAGAGAGACAACAGCAGGTGTAAAGACACTGGAGTTCTGACAGAATCCGCGGTATTGGAGGAAACCGAAGCATGGCTTCAGGGGAGGGTAAATGAAGGACAGCCAAGGGAAAAAGCAGTGGGGAAAAGGGTGTATTTCCCCTTTGCCCCAGTCTTGGTCAAGACACCCTGAAATTGATAAACACATCCACAAATATTTCCAGGGGGTCCTGATTAAACGGGTTGTGAGACGGGCCTATTCTTCTACCTTGAAAACAGAAAGCAGGTCATCTGAGCACACGTGCAATAGCAGCCACACAGAACCACCGTGTTCAAACCAGCGTGACCTCCAGCCACACAGAACCACCGTGTTCAAACCAGCGTGACTGCCCTGCAGCCCTCAAGGAACTTACTCTCTAGAGAAGTTGCTGTGTAACCAAGAATCAGAGAAACTGCCACCACACACAGAGACCGGGCTTGAGCAGCAAATCCACCGGAAGACCACTCATGGGAGCAGAGTTGCCTTCGACAAGCTGGTTGATTCAGAGTCACCCACGCTGCTGGATTCCTCCCTGCCAGATAAGAGGCCCCTCTAACCTGGTATGAGGGAATGCTCGTTATGGTAACAACAACAGCAAAAACCGAACAGGAAACTTAGTATTATTACTAATATAAGTGAGTGCTTTATATGTTTTATCACTTTTTTTCGTTGTTTTTTGTTGTTGTTTTTGGTGTTTTCTCATTCAAAGGGGAGCCTCATGAGTCAGGTTATTATTGTCCCCATTTTACAGAAAAAGAAACTGAGGCTTGGTGAGTTAACAGAAACCACGGGCAATGGAACCCAGGTCTCTGGCTGTGAAAACAATGTCCTTTCTACTTCACCACGGAAGAGGCGTCCCTCTGTGCCTGAGCAATGCAGGCGGGCGGACCCTCTATGTCATGAGGAAAGGGGCACATTCGGTTCCAGGTATTAATGTGATACACCAACTCCCAAGAGAGCACTCACCTCTCAGGCTTATTATCTTCAGGCTCATGTTAGGATAATTTCTATGCTGACGATTGTCAGAGATCTAATCTTGCCCTCTCTCAAGCGCCAGTACTCCTTTCAAAAGATACTTCCCTAATCACCTACAAGAATGACAGTTCCCTTACCGCCAGCCAGTTCCTCTTTTTACTTTCTGGTCTTAATACGGCAAAACACAGATAAGTCTCTCTCAGCCTGTTTTCTCATCAAAGGGGGCGGGGGTTGTACTTGTTGAATAAATTGATAGCTAAATCAATAATACTTGTGCCAAGAACTGCAAAATAAATAATGAAATATGCTCTTGAAATAGCACTTGAGGGACGCCTGGGTGGCTCAGTCAGTTAAGCATCTGCCTTTGGCTCAGGTCATGATCCCAGGGTCGCAGGATGAGTCCCGCATCGGGCTCCTTGCTCAGCAGGGAGCTGCTTCTCCCTCTGCCTGCCACTCTCCTCTGCTTGTGCTCTCTCACTCTCTCTCTGACAAATAAATAAATAAAATCTTAAGAACAGGGGCGCCTGGGTGGCTCGGTCCCAGGGTCCTGGGATTGAGCCCCACATCGGACTCCCTGCTCTGCTGGGAACCCGCTCCTTCCTCTCCCACTCCCCCTGCTTGTGTTCCCTCTCTCGCTGGTTGTCTCTCTCTCTGTCAAATAAATAAAATCTTAAAAAAAAAATCTTAAACAAACTAAAAAAAAAAAGAAAAGAAATAGCACTTGATTCATTCAACTCTTTAGCGAGCCCCTACTCTGCGGCAGGCCCTGTGTTCGGTGCTGGGCCTCCTAAGATGGGCAGACGGCCCCACACCTAAACAAGGGGTCCAGTCTCGTGGGTGTGGTGTTATTCAAAAGAAAAGTCCCATTAGGGAAGCCCTAAATCTAAGAGGATGAAACAAAAACTCTATCGAGGAAGAGAAAACATCTACAGATAAATAAAAAGATGATCATGTCAGTAGTAATCTGGGAAATGCAAATTAAAACCACAACGAGACACCATCTGGAACCCAGTTGAGTTAGTACCTGATGGGAACGCTGGGCCGTCAGACCTGAGGTGATGGGACGGTAAACAGGAGCCGGCACTGAAGGAGCACGGGTAGAGCAGGCACTAAGTCAATATTTTGCTAAACCAAACAAAGGAAAGCTAGAGTGGAGTTAGCAAACGGGAAGCTCGAGGGCTATGCACAACTGGCCGCCATGTTTTGTTTGCCCTCACAGTGTTTACAAAATTGAACTTTGCCAAGAGGAAAAATCAGGGGATTTCACAACTTCTCTTAAAAAATGGTAAAATCTGGCAGCTCTTGGCCTGGTCTCCACCGGACAACATGGGCCAGAGCTGAGTAGCAGCAGAAGCCTGCCTCTCACTGCATCCCCACCAGTACCCCCGCCTCTGGCACTGGGGCCGCTGGGCCCACTTCAATTACTTCTAGCTCTGAGAGCACTGAAGTGTGCTCCCCCTCAACTGGAGATTTAATGGGATCCACTCTCAGGGACAGAATCCAGAGACTGGGATTACCAACTCTGCAGTGGGGCCAGGAACCACAGCCAGAGACAACTTCTTCAGCAAGATCTTTACATACCACTATCCCAAATCTTTACAACCTTGCAGGAAACCGAGGCTCAGAGAACTGAAGAAATTTGCTCAATGAATGGCAAGCTGGAATGCAAACTTAGGAATCTGACAGTCGCTAATACTGATTCCTCACGTTCCTAGGCTTTAAGCACTGTTATGTGTTGTGCACGAATTACATCTTTTTTTTTTTGGATAATAATCTTTTATTTTTTTTTAGATTTTACTTATTTATTTGACACAGAGAGAGAGACAGCCAGTGAGAGGGGGAGTGGGAGAGGGAGAAGCAGGCTTCCCACTGAGCAGGGAGCCTGATGCGGGGCTCGATCCCAGCACCCTGGGATATGACCTGGGCCGAAGGCAGACCCTTAACGACTGAGCCACACAGGTGCCCCACAAATTACATCATTTAATTCTCACTTCAACCCTGTGAGATAGAGACAATTGTGATGTTCACTTGACTTGTGAGAAAATGAAGGCACAGAAGGGCAATGGCTTGTCAAAGGTCACATAGCTGGTAAGAAGAACTGGGACGGGCCACATGGCCTCACTGTAGAGCCCGAATCCAGGGCGACACACTTGGGGTTCTGGAGCTTCCGGGGATCAAGTCGGCACCAGTTCACTCTTTGTGATCACCACTATTCACAGGTCAGTGCCTCCCTGTCAAGACACAAACATTTTGTGTTTGCCTTTAACACCAAAGGGGGACACCATACACCATCCTGCAACGGGCTGTCTGCCATAACAACATACCACTTTCCATGTCAGCACTGGACATACTGTGATTTATTTAACTTAGCTCCTTATAAGCACTTAGGTTGGCTCCAGTTTCTTGTTTTATTAAAAATGGATGTATTAAACACCCTGTTCACCTAAATTTGTGTGCAGTTGAACATTTATTTCTGTAGGATGATTCTGAGTAGAATTATGGGGTAAAGGTCATGCATATGTAAGATTTTGGTAGATTTTGTCAAGTGGCCCTCCAGAAAGGCTCTACCAATGTTACCACCACCAACATATGAGGGCCGGCTTTCCACGCTCTTGTCTCCACAGGGTATAGTTCTCCATTGCTTTCTCTGCACCACACTCAAGCTGCCTTGTCATTTTTATAATCAGTTCAGTTTCACCAGTGTGATTAGAACTATAAAAGGAACAAAATCATCTGTGCGTAGTGAAATGGGGGGAGGGGCACAAGAAATGCACCAGAACGATGGCAGTGGCAGCAACTGGATTTACATGGGCCTGACCTGATTAAACTTTTTTTTCAGTTTTTCCCAAATACTGGGTTGCTTAGATGACAAAGGGGAAAACTTCTCCCTGCTGCCCCTCTATTCCTGTACCCCTTTTATTTTTTTTAAAGAAAACAGGCCAAGAGTGTGTCTTTGGGATGGCATGGAGGAAAGGAGCTAGAGACTGTTACCTATGAGCCGAATTTTGTGGAACAAGTGTCATCCCCTCACCCCAAGTGGATAGAATGGGTAGTGACGGTGATGAAGAAGAAAAGGAAGTAGCTGGAGCTATACTCAGGGCTTGAGGCAAGGGGGAGATTAGGGAAAGCCTAGAGCTTAACAGTCACTCAATTAATGTTAAGTCACACTTAACATTTAGATGTAAATTGCCCAAGCCTGATGGCAGGGGGGGCCATCCTAGATTCTTACCCATCCATCCCCAGTCACCAGATCCTGTTGACTCTATCTTCCTAAACTCTCTCCACATCCACTTGCTTCTCCATCTTGAGCCGAGGCTCTCATCCTCTCTCACCTGGATCACCAAAATGACCTCTCAACACCCACCACCTTGGCACCTAGCCCCACTCATTTCCCGTAGAGCTGTCAATTCAGAGCACTTCTAACACAAATCTGATTTGGGGTAAAACCTTTCCATGGCCTCCTGTCGCCTGCAGCCCTAATTCTCAGCTCCGGGTACACGTTAGAATCACCTAGGCGGTTTTTAAGATGACCCCAGGGAACCAAGTCCCCATATGCTGAGATTCAGGCTAAACTGGCTTGGTGTGGGCCCAGATTTTTAGTTTTTAAAACTTCCCCAGGTGATTCTAACGTGCAGCCAGGATTGCGAACCCCCAGGCTCCGGGCTACAGAGCACAGGTTCCTCTGCACGGTTTTCAGAAACTCCAAGTCACTCAATCTTTCAGCAAATGTTTATTTTTTAAAAAAGATTTTATTTATTTATTTGTCAGAGAGAGAGCGCGCACACAAGCAAGGGGAGCAGCAGGCAGAGGGAGAAGCAGACTCCCCACTGAGAAGGGAGCCCCATGTCGGACTCGATCCCAGGACTCTGGGATCATGACCTGAGCTGAAGGTAGATGCTTAACCTACTGAGCCACCCAGGTGCCCTCAGCAAATTTTACTAAGCACCTGCTATATACCAGACACCTTACCGGCATGGAAGCTAAGCAAAGAGTAACATTTAGGCCTACGGTCTATCAGGGTCAATCCAGCTCTTAGTATTTTAAGCCTTATTTCTGCCTCCTCTTACCTCCCACTCTGTTCTATGATCATGACCTGAAACTTGCCCTTCTGCGGCCTATGAACATGCCACTCTCTCAACCCAAATTCCAGCTCTCAGCCTCCTGGCCTAGTTAAGACTCAGCTTGAGAACCACTTTCTCTAAAAAGGCTTGCCCTAACCCCCCGCCGTGGATCTGCCCTGATCACACCTGCCACTGTAGCTACTGCTGTCACCGTCCATTTCGCTATCCGGCGCCCTCACTGGACTGTGAGCTCCTTGGGGGCAGGGACAGTGATTAAACCACCTCCCGATCCCAGCGGAGGTGCCAACTGTTGGGTCTGTATGAGAGGTATTCACACGGGGCAATAAATGGTCTGAGCAAGATACAAGCTGACTGGAAACTAGTCAGAGGACAACTGCAGCCTCAGATGCTTCATGAAACCACATTCCGGATGGGAGATTCAAAACCAGGCTGCCCCGTAGCCACCAGGGAGGCACAGAGATAAACACAGTATCACAACTGAGTAAAACAGGGGCTCCTGGGTGGCTCAGTCGTTAGGCGTCTGCCTTCGGCTCAGGTCATGATCCCGGGGCCTGGGATCGAGTCCCAGGTCAGGCTCCCCGCTCAGCTGGGAGTCTGCTCCTTGCTCTCCCTCTGCCCCTCCCCTTGCTTGTGCTGTCTCTCTCAAATAAATAAATAAAATCTTTAAAAAAATAAATAACTGAGTAAAACAGTGGTAGCAACCTGTTGCCTTCCTTCTCTTTGTATGGCGAAGCCTGTGTTCTAACTCGTACACTTACTTGTCATGTGACTTTGGGTTAGGTCTCCCCCTACTGCAAGAGGGCTCGTGGCAGGAGCCCATATACCATATATCCAAAGAGCTAAAAATTATAACCTAACAAACCATCACGTATAGTTTCTATTCTATTCTCCTACTTTAATAAATACACCTTCACAATGACCTGGAAGGCAAGGTTTGAATTTGGACTTCTTAACATGGCTGGGATAATGGTGGTACAAGGAAAATTAGTCCCTGACTCAGCCACTTCTCTTCCCACCCGTGGTAGGCAGAATAATGCCCCCTTTGCCCAAGATATCCACAGCCAAATCCCTGAAGTCTATGACTATGTTATTTCACACAGCAAAGGGGGATTGAGGTTGCGAATCCCCTGACCTGAGATAGGGAGATGATCCTGGATTATCCCGGTGGGCCCAGTGCAATCACAAGGATCCTAACAAGGGAGAGAGGAAGGCAGGAGAAGCGGAGTCAGGGAGATGTGACACACAGGCAGAGAGGCCGGAGCGATGAGATTACTGACTTTGAGGAAAGGGGCCCCAATCTGGACACAGGTGGCCTCTAGACACTGGAAACGGCAAGTTAATGGATTCTCCTGGAAAGCCTCCGGGAAGGAGTACAGGCCTGCCAGCGCCTGGATTATAGCCCACTGAGCTCCACCTCAGACTTCTGAGCCCCAGAAATGGAAGAGGATAAGTCTGTGATAAGTTTTTACAGTAGCACCAGGGGACCAGTAAACTGCCCTAGGCTCTGCCTTGCACGAGGGCCTCAGGCTCACCTGGGGAGCCATTTCAGCCACAAGTCCAAAGTCACACTCCCCCAAACAACTGCCCCCTGGCCACCCCTTGGGTCTGGGGTACACATACTAATGTTCTTGGGAGGAGGGACCCACGGAAGAGGCTCTGGAAGAGGGCTGAGGCTATCTGAGCAAGGAAAGGTGGGGTTTTAGCACTTACAGTACGGTCTGAAAGAGGTATGGGCTCTGGGTTGGTACAATTTCTGGGCCCCTTGGCTTTCTCACCCTGTAGGGAAGCACACAGCTCCTAGAGGAGGTCCGGGGAAGGCCCCTTTAATGCACAGAGTGCAGGATCCCACACGTATCGCTGTCATGGACCAAATGGCTTTACCTCCCCAAGCCTCATCTGTAAAGCCACACATCCGGATCATTACTGAGTACGTCCTCTGTGCCAAGTGTCAGGCTTAGTGACAGCTGAATGTGGGTAGAGCAGCTAGCTGATACAGAGTAATCCCCTGATAACATTAATTCACTTCCCTTCCTGCTCACCTGAGTCAATTGGCTTGCAAATTAGAAATAAAAATCCCTTGCACAAACTTTTCAGTGGACTCCATCTGCTCCTGGGAGGAACCTAACATCCTTTGCAAGGCCCTGCACATCCAGTGTGCCCTCCCCACTCCGCCTCCTCCTGTGCTCCACTGCACAGACCTTGAGAGTCCCCAGCGGCACAGAGGGACTTTCCTGCTCCCAGCCTTCCCTTGCTGTTCCTTCTGTCTGCAAGTTTGTGTCCTCCACACATACCCGCCCCTCTTCCACCAAGCTAACCCTTTCAGGGCTTAGTTTAAATGCCATTCTCTTGAGGAAGCCCTTCTGGTTCCCCAATCCCACTAACCAGAGCAGGGTTACCTGCTATCTGTTCTTCCAGCTCCAGGGAGTGCCCTCTCTCGCCCTTACCATGATGGCTATCATATGACCATCTAGGTTACATTTTTTGGTTAAATGTAAGATGAATCGGGCACCGGGGTGGCTCAGTCGTTGAGTGTCTGCCTTCGGCTCAGGTCATGATCCCAGCGTTCTGGGATCCAGCCCCGCATTGGGCTCCCTGCTCAGAGGGAAGCCTGCTTCTCCCTCTCCCACTCCCCCTGCTTGCGTTACCTCTCTCGCTGCCTCTGTCAAATAAATAAAAATTCAAAAAATAATTAAAAAAAATAAATAAAAGAAATATAAGATGAATCTATTTTTGTAACTTTTCATTTTTTTCAAGACAGAGTCCCAAACGTATAACTTTTTATTGTGGCAAAACAGACACAACATAAAATTAACCATTTTAGCCATTTTTAAGTGTCCAGTTCAGTGGCATTAAGTACATTGTCAAGGGACCAGCACCTCTAGCCATCTCCAGAACTTTTCCATCATCCGAAACTGAAACTCAACACCCATTAAACAGTAACTCCCCATTTTCTCCTCCCCTCAGTTCCTGGGAACCACTGTTCCACTTTCTGCCTCTGTGAATCTGACTATTCCAGGGACCACATATACGTGGAATCATACAATACTTGTCCTTTTGTCACTGGCTTATTTCACTTGGTGTAATGCCTTCCACGTTCCTCCAACTTGTAACGTGTCAGAACTTCGTTCCGTTTTATTTTATTTTATTTATTTTATTTTATTTATTATTTTTCACTCCTTCTTAAGGCTGAAGAACATTCTGTCATTACGGATGTACCACATTTTATAGACTCACCATTGACGGACACGTGGGTTGTTTCCACCTTTTGACGACTGTGGATAATGCTGCTATGAACATGGGGTACAAACATCTGTTCCCTCGCTTTCAATTCTTTTGTGTCTATACCCGGAAGTGGAATTGCTGGATCAAATGGTAATTCTATGACTAATATAGATTGCTTTTCATCCATTCTTTTACACTCTCCCTGCTCCCTTCCTCCACCACAGCATTCAGTCCCATGAGGGGGAACTATGTCCATCTTCTGGGACCAGCACGAGCCAGTGCTTCAGTCAATGTTTGTTAAGTGAATGAACAAAAGGCAACATAGCTGATTTGGCGGAAGAGGAAGCCTGAAGCAGATGGAAACAAAAGAAAAGGGGCAGTGGTCCCTGACAGGCTTTCTGTCCCAGAGGGCGCCCACAAGGGGGTCTTGTTTGCCCCAGTTTTTTTTTTTTCTTTTAAGTTTTCATGCCTTTTTGTGGGGTTTACCCTCCCTCTGGAAGGAATCATATAAAAAGGAGTCCAAGTATCTTAGTCTCTCTTTTCTTCTTGAGGCAAAAGGGCCTAATGTGAAAGCTGTTTTGAGTCAGAGGAACGAGGTTAGAATTCAAGCTCCCCACTTCCTGGTAGTGATGCTGGGCCTGTCTTTCGTCATCTGTAAAATGGGAATATTATACAATTCATAGTGCAACTGTAAAAATTATCGCAAATATGTAAACGGCCTGGAACAAAAGGGGTGCTGTCAACGTAATGTTCGTTCTCCCTTATCTCCTTTTCTAAGCTACCGCACACATCATGTGTGCTCAGCTGACAGGCATGATAAGCCCTATTTGAAAGCCTTTATGGTTTTGATCACTATGGGGCAATTTCTAAAACAGAGACCAAAGGAACGTATTCTGGGGCACAGAGGAGCTCATTATACACCGTGCATTTTCTCCACGGAGGCTGAGTCCACAATTAGAGCCGAAAGAGTCCTTACTATTCTCAGGTCAGAAACGTTAGGCATGTTGACAAACACTGAATACATCTGAAATGCTGATGATGAGAACACCTCTCGAGGATGTAGCAAGCTGGAGTCTGCATGGCACTTTCACATAGGTTATCTCTTTTGAGCCTGGCAGGAAACAGATGGAGAATTTGAGGATTTGTCTCAGGTTACACAGCCTGCATATGGCAGTGGGGTATAATGCAAAGCATTCAAAGGATCTGGGTTCAGGGGCACCTGGGTGGCTCAATGAAGTGTCTGCCTTCAGCTCAGGTCATGATGACAGGATTCTGGGATCGAGCCCCCCGCATCAGGCTCCTTGCTCGGCGGGGAGTCTGCTTCTCCCCTGCCTGCCACTCCCCCTGGTTGTGCTTGCTCTCCCTCTCTCTCTGTCAAATAAATAAATAAAATCTTAAAAAAAAAAAAAAAAGATCCGGGTTCAAATTCGGACTCTGCCATTCATTCATGCTGTGATTTTAGGCAAGATAAAGTAAATGAGACTCAGCTCAGAAATAATCATTACTGAGGCAAATGACTTTCAGTCACTTGTCCTCCAAAGTATGGTATTTTGCTTCTTTGAGAGACAGGAAGGAAAAACTGAATACACAGGGGGAAAGGCCAGCATCAAGTTCTACTCAAAATATGTTTGGAAGACCAGCAGCACCAGCATCACCTGTGAAATGCAAATTCTCACCACCATCACAGATCTACTAAATCAGAATCCTTGGGAAGCCCAGGGAGCTATGTTTTCATAAGCTCTAGGAAATTTTCAAGCCTGCTAATGGTGTGAGAAGCACTTTGCTATACACAATGTATAAATGAATTCATTTTGTATCCTGGTAACTCCCAACTTTATATCTATTTCTTCCATTTCTCTAACTGCCTACCTGACATCTTCATTTAGACATCTCAAATATAATGTGTCTAAAACCAAACTCTTGATTCTCTTTACACCTGCTCCTTTTGCAGTCTTTCCCCACTGGGAACCAGCATGGCAGTCACCCAGCTGTTTAAACCAAGGACCTAGGTGCCAATCTTGATGCCATTCTCTCTCCCGGGCCCCTTTATCCAACCCAACTCATCAACAAATCCTGTCAATCATCTACAAATAGATGCAGAATGAAATATCCAGAATCCTTCCCTGCTCACCATGGCTTCACGCTACCAAGCCAGTCCAAGTTGCTCACACTCACCAAAGGGTCTCCAATCCATCCTCTGCCCCTACAGCCTTCGCTCGTCACTGCTAATCTTGTAAAAACATGCATGATGATGTCGGCTCAATCTCAAGACCTGAGATCCTGACCTAAGCCAAAATCAAGAGTCGGATGCATAACCAACTGAGCCACCCAAGTGCCTGGCTCTCTACTATTTTTAAAAAATATTTTATTTATTTGATAGAGAGGCAGCGAGAGAGGGAACACAAGCAGGGAGAGTGGGAGAGGGAGAAGCAGGCTCCCCGCTGAGCAGGAAGCCCAACGTGGAGCTCAATCCCAGGACCCTGGGATCATGACCTGACCAAGAAGGCAGATGCTTAACGACTGAGCCACGCAGGCATCCCTCTCTACTATTTTTTAATCAAAAACTTTATTGAGATAATTGCAGATTCACACACAAAAAATAATACAGAGATCTCTTGTAGGTTTTGCCCAGCTTCCCCCAGTGGCAATGGTTTGCAAAATTATAGTGTAACATCAGGATACTCACACTGATACAATCTACCCATCTTCCTCATTTCACTTGTATTCATTTGTATGACTTCTCCTTTTTGCAACTCTTTAAGTCTATCCAAAATAAAAGTTAAAGGACTCAGTCACAGGAGCATGCAACTCTTGGTCTCGGATTTGTGAGTTCAAGCTCCACGTTGGGGGAAGAGATTGCTAAAATAAATAAATAAACAAACTTTTTTTTAAAAAAAGATTTTATTTATTCAATCGGGATGAAGGGCAGAGGGAGACGCTGACTCCCCCCTGAGCAGGAAGCCCGATGCAGGACTCGATCCCTGGACTCCGGGATCATGACCTGAGCAGAAGGCAGATGCCCAACTGACTGAGCCACCCAGGCACCCTAAATAAACAAACTAAAAAATAATAATAATAAAAAGTTAAAAGGTAGTTGATGAAATGCCACAGTGGGGGCACCCACATCAGACCTCTTCAATCCCCTTTCCAGACCCACCCCCTAATACCCTCCCACCACACAGCAAATCCAAAGTCTTGTCTCCTCTTTCCTTTTCAGATTTTAAGTATTTATTTGACACAGAGAGAGAACAAGCAGGGGGAGCAGCAGGCAGAGGGAGAGGGAAAAGCATGTTCCCTGTTGAGCAGGGAACCCGACGAGAGACTCAATCCCAGGACCCTGGGATCACGACCTGAGCCGAAGGCAGACACTTAATCGACTGAGCCACCCAGGCGCCCTCCGAAGTCTTTTCAACCACAGTCTCTTTTCTTTCCATTCTCTCACTTCCTTGCTGTGCTGGGCACACGGGCCTCCTTGCTGTTTCTCAAATCAGCCAAGTCCTTTTTTTTTTTTTTTAAAGATTTTATTTATTTATTTGACAGAGAAAGAGAGAGAGAGGCAGTGAGAGAGGGAACACAAGCAGGGAGAGTGGGAGAGGAAGAAGCAGGCTCCCAGCAGAGGAGCCCGATGTGGGGCTCGATCCCAGGACTCTGGGATCACGCCCTGAGCCGAAGGCAGATACTTAACGACTGAGCCACCCAGGAGCCCCAAGCCAAGTCCTTTCTCATGTCAAAGTCTCTGCCTTGAGAATTAGTGCATCCCCGGATAGTCACAACGCTGCCTCCCTCCGTCCTTCCTCCACTGGAATGTAACTCCCCTAACTTCCAAACACCTTCCACCATCTTCTACCCAGTCACCTTTCATACCACTTCATCGATGTTTGACACTATGCATTTGTTTACTGAACGTAAACTCCACAGAGTAGGTATACCCAGAGCTTAAACACTGCCTGAAATATAGCAGCCTTTGATAAATACTTGTTAGATGAGTAACTAGATAGATGTTATTTGTTGTGTTCTATTCAACTGAATTTGATTCTAAACAAAGGCTGTTTAGAAGTTGCTGATGCGGGGCGCCTGGGTGGCTCAGTCTGTTAAATGTCTGCCTTCGGCTCAGGTCATGATCTGGGGGTCCTGGGATGGAGCCCTGCATCAGGCTCCCTGCTCAGAAGGGAGTCTGTTTCTCCCTCTCCCCTCTGCCCCTCCCCCTGCTTGTGTGTGCATGCTCTCTCTCTAATAAATAAATAAATAAAATCTTAAAAAAAAAAGTTTACCTTAAAAAAAAAGTTGCTGATGCTTGTTGTGGACCTACCATATGGCAGACACTGTACAGGAATGATCTTGTACAACAGTATTTTCTCTACTTTCCAGACAAGGAAACTGAAGCTCAGAGGTTAATGGGCAAGCTCAAGTCCAACAGTACACGGCAGGTCTGAATTGAAGGTCCCTGTAGCTCAGCTCTAACAGCTATTACAGCCCAGCAGCAGTCAGTCTAGGCTGAACCCACCGGTCTGTACAATCATGTGCTTCTAGTTTAGACGAATGAGGTATATTTAAGATTGCAAACAGTGCAGATACCTTTTATAGTTTATACCTGGAGGCTCTCCTTGGACCTTACTCTAATATGTCAACTTCTCTCTTGAAATATAAACCTTCAAACTGACCAGTCCTCCAGATATTCTCTAATCAGTGGCAAACGCTTTGAAAGACCGGGCCAGGCTACTAGATAAGCGTGTCTCAAGCTAAGCTCCCTGGCCTGTAACGGCTTTTCAGACCTACACTCGATGACCTCACCTGCTGTCGCCACCTTTGAAAACATGAGAAAAATACAGCCTTAAAAATTATAGGCCACAGCCCATCAATTCTATAGAAAACTCCTGATATTCTGGAGGGATAGAAGATGTTTGAGACTTCTCCAAATTTATACTTCCATATAACTGCCTCCAAGAGACGAAATAAAGTGTCCTGGGAAAAAGGACCATCTGATAACCGCTGATCATATAAATCCAGGGCTATGGGGCTTTGTAAAGCTATGAAAGTCTTTCCAACTTTCGCCTGACCTGTTCCATCTCCTCGGATGTGTAACTTTTACACTGGGTGAAAACCTTGAAAACAAATGGCTTTCCCTCTTTGCTGCAGAGTACCCAGCGCTGCCCCATCACAATCCAACTCGGCTGAATCTGACCTCCGCTCTTCATCCCCAATTGGTTTCTGTCTCAGAAACCATGTTCCTGAGACCACAGCATTTTCTGTTCACCTCCATCACTCTCACCAGCAAATGACTTTCATGAAAAATACCTTGTAGGGTATCGCAGCAAAATTACAAATTAAAATTTGCTGTGGACTTTCAGGGTTACTTGCAAGCAGCAGTAATTTCAACTAAAATTTGCCGACACCAGATATCACTCAGCTATCCCTACTTGCCATCCCCTCTCCAACTGCAATTCAGGCTTCATCATCGTCCACCAGGAGTATGACAAATACTCTGCTTCTACCCAGTCTTTTTTTTTTTTTTAAGGTTTTGTTTATTTGACAGAGAGAGAGAGTGAGAGAGCATAAGCAGGGGGAGGGGCAGAGGGAGAGGGAGAAGCAGGCTCCCCGCTGATCTCAGGACCTGAGCCGAAGTCAGACACTTAACCGACTGAGCCACCCAGGTGCCCCTGCTTCTGCCCAGTTTTGATGCACCCTGTACATTGCTGCCAGCAAGAGCTTCTAAACATAGAGGTAACATATAATAATGACCATTCATGCCATAACAACTTTTTAAAAAAGATTTTATTTATTTATTTGACAAAGTGGCAGAGAGAGAGAGGACACAAACAGGGGGAGCAGCAGAGGGAGAGGGGGAAGCAGGCTCCCCGTTGAGCAAGGAGTCTGATGCAGGGCTGGATCCCAGGACCCCAAGATCACGACCTGAGCTGAAGGCAGACGTTTAACCAACTGAGCCACCCAGGTGCCCCATGCCATAATAACTTCTTACATTATTTTTATTCCTCATAGTAACCAAGTCAGATAGGAATAATTATTCCCATTTACCAGACAAAGAGGAGACTGAATTCAGAGAAATTAAGAAACTTACAAGATTAGGAAATTATTAAGAGCCAGATCTCTGTAGCCCCAGAGCCCATATCCTCATTACAGCTGAATGTCTTCCCAAAGCTTTCTTGTCATGCCCCCAACACCTCTCTTAGCTCCAGACATGCCAAATAACAACAGCCTTTGTCTTGCATCCTTAGTCATCACTATTGTCTTGCCTGAAAAGACTTTCCTCAACCCTTTTCTTTGCCTGGTTCACTCATGACACTGAGATTTACTTCAAGTGAGTTTTTTTGTCATCACTCCTCCCTGCTCCCCACCCCCATAACCTACACACACACACACACACACACGCAGTGTTCACAGAGCAGCCTAAGCAAACCTCTGGCCCACTACATACCAGTCCTCTGATGTTCTGTGTCTGAACTGCGGGGTGGGTACTATGGTGGCATACAGGATTTCAGATGGCACACAGACATAATACTAATTAATAATCAATCACAAGGTTAGGATGTCATTCCAATTCTCTTTCAATCCCTGACAAGGAGGAAGCTTCAGTGTGCTGCTCATTAGCTGGTGCTTAAGAGCACGGCCTCTGGAGCCAGACTGCCGAGGTTCAGCGCCTGCTGTGCCACGGAGCTGCCCACTGACTCTGTGCCTCAGCTTCTTCAGCTGTACTACAGAGTAATAGTATGAACAGGGTCATGTGAAGGATCAAAAGGGTTGCTGGTAGCTCACCTGCACGTGTAAGTGCTCCAGAGCAGGGGCCGTCACTGCGCTCTCTAGCACCTCTCCAGCCACTGCTACTTACTCTTGAGCAGAGCAAACCTCAGGCCCCGAGCCCTTAGCAAGCAGCAGAATCTAACCAGCTAGTGATGCTGATGTTCCACGTATAGTGAATATAAAGAGATATAAACAAGAGTCCACCTAGGGGCACCTG
Organism: Ailuropoda melanoleuca; assembly: GCF_002007445.2. NCBI lineage: Eukaryota > Metazoa > Chordata > Mammalia > Carnivora > Ursidae > Ailuropoda > Ailuropoda melanoleuca. The sequence continues at coordinate 3,908,381 of NC_048219.1, read as the reverse complement.
GGTGGCTCAGTCAGTTAAGCGTCCAACTCTTGGTTTCGGCTCAGGTCGTGATCTCAGGGTCATAAGATCCAGCCCCATGTTGGGCTCCGCACTCAGCACACAGGCTGCTTAAGACCCTCTCTCTGCCCCTCCTCCCCACACTTTCTCTCTCTCTAAAATAAAAAAAAAATGGGTGGAGGGATGGGGTAACTGGGTGACGGGCATTAAGGAGGGCACGTGATGTAATGAGAACTGGGTGTAACACACAACTAATGAATCACTGAGCTCTACCTCTGAAACTAATACTACACTATATGTTAATTAGTTGAATTTAAATAAAAAAATAAACTAAAAAAAACAACAAAAAAGCAAGAGTCTACCTAAAATAAACATTAGGTAATACAGGTCATACCTGGATATGGCAAACATAGAAACACTAAAAGCGGTATTGGAATGAATAAAAGTGGAGAAGCACACTCAAATATTATCAAAAAAAAAAAAAAAGTAACTATGTAAGGTGATGGCTGTTACTGAATTCGATTACCATCATGGCTGTTAACTTGATGGTAGGAACCACTTCAGAATACATACATCTATCAGATCATCACACTGCATAGTTTAAATATAAACAATTTGATGTGTCAATTTTACCTTAGTAAAGCTGAGGGGCGGGGAGTTGAAGCATGTTCTTGATTTATTCATTTGTCTCCCTAATATGCCAGTTCCCTGGGGACAGAAACAGTCTTCCATTGCTGTCTCCCCCAGACCCCAACAGATAGCCGCTGGGTTTTCAATATAAATTTGTAGAATGAATGAGCTCAGCAAATATTCTTAGAACACAGCCAGTGGGAGGTATTCCTAAGACACAACAGAGGACAGATACCTTCCAAGCTCACAAGCTTTAACCCCACGGAGAAGCGTACCGTCTAGCTTGTGGTTCTCAAAGAATGGCTCTTGAATCAGTAGCTTCAGCATCACCTGGAATTTGTTAGAAATGCAAATTCTCGGGGCGCCTGGGTGGCACAGCGGTTAAGCGCCTGCCTTCGGCTCAGGGCGTGATCCCGGCGTTGTGGGATC